>NC_041398.2:12939676-13019100 GCF_900747795.2 Erpetoichthys calabaricus
CCTTAACCTCCAAACCCTGTTTGTTTGTTGATCTTTTTTCCATTTCTTTCCACTCCATCCTCTCCGTACTCTCGTCTCCAAATCTTATCCCTAATACTTTCATCACATTTCATAACCTTATTCTTCCTTGTGGTTTTTCTTTCCATTTCCCCCAAAGGACGCATTCCCTCTTATTTAGGTGTAAAGTTGAACCTGACCCCCTCCATAAACACTTCTGTATGTTCTGTTACTTTATTTATACTCCATGTATCTCTGACTATTATTGTTATGTCATCCATATATGGAAACACTTTTATTTGTTGTCCCCCACTTCCTGGTACTTCAACTCCTCTTATATTTGTGTCCCTCCTAATTTTATTTAATAAGGGCTCTATACACAGAATAAACAGCACTGCTGACAATGGATACCCTTGTCTTACTCCACATTTCTCCTGTATCTCCTCTGTTAGTTTGTTATTTACTTTTATCTGACTTCGTATATCTTTATCGACTACTTTTATCCAGTCCAGAAAACCTTCATGAACTCCCATTTTTTGGAGTATCTTCCACATATATTTACAGTATGTGCAATTCTATCAAATGCTTTCTCCAAATCTAAATGTAATATTGCGACATGCAGGTTTCTCTCTCTCCTGACATTAATACAGTCTCTTAAGACACACCGGTTATCTGCTGCACTTCTCCGCTGTACCACACATGTCTGCTCTTCTTTTATTACATTCTCAATATTTGTTTTCAATCTATTTGCCAAAACTCTTGTCAATATCTTCTTGTCTGTTGTTGTCTTTTTATGATTTAATTTTTAATCCCCACAGATTCTGTCCAATCAGATGAGCTCTTTACTATTAGTGTCTGGTCAGCGCAGCTCCTGATTGGCTCTTGTTAATTGTCTGTGTTGTGCTCCGCCCCCAGTCCTGTTACACACTCCCAGATTTCCTCACTCGTTTTCTTTTCTCTCCTTTCAGACTTCTGTCCCCTCACACTGGACATCAACACGGCACACAGAGTCCTCCGTCTGTCTGAAGGGAACAAGAAGGTGACATGTGAGAGGACAAAGACTGAATATCCTGATCATCCTGACAGATTTGACCGCTGTGCCCAAGTTCTGTGCAGAGATGCTCTGACTGGGACTCGCTGTTACTGGGAGGTGGAGTGCAGTGGAAACTTCATGGAGATTGGAGTCGCATATAAAAGACTGGGCAGGAAAGGAGGGAGCAGGAAGTGCGGCCTTGGAGAGAATGACAAGTCCTGGAGTTTGCTGTGGTCTTATCCCCAGTACTCTGTGCGTCACAATAACATGAGGACTGTAATCAGCGCCCCCTACAGCCCCAGAATAGGTGTGTATCTGGACTGGCCTGCTGGCTCTCTGTCATTTTATAGCGTCTCACACACAATGACCCTCCTGCACAGGCTCAACACCTCCTTCACTGAGCCCCTCTATCCAGGGTTTTATCTTGATCATCACTGCAGTGTAACAATCAGCCATCTGACACCATGTGACCACTGACCTGTACCCTCCACGGGTCACTTGATGTCCCCACAAGCTCAGGCGTCTTTGTGTTTGCAGTTTGGGATGAAAATTAATTTTACACTATAGGTGGGGGGGCAGCACCTCTGTGAGTGAATTTGTTGATGAGAATGAGGGGCGATTGCGGCTCTCAGGGTCTCCATTATTATTGGTTCTGAGTAGCCAATCAGGTGTGTGTGTCATAATGAGGGGCGGTGACACCTCAGAACTTCAAATACCAGTCTGACCAGCAGGGGTCACTGTTGATTCACAGCCACATGTGCTTCAGGCTTACACCAC
Source organism: Erpetoichthys calabaricus (assembly GCF_900747795.2). Lineage (NCBI taxonomy): Eukaryota > Metazoa > Chordata > Cladistia > Polypteriformes > Polypteridae > Erpetoichthys > Erpetoichthys calabaricus. Next base: position 12,941,484 of record NC_041398.2, read on the forward strand.
AACTGCTGTGTCCTCTGAGTGTCACTGAATGTCACATGTCAGTCAGTCTATATAGCGCCTTTCAGTAGTGCTGCTCCAGCAGGACCACATACCTGTCTCAGTATCCAGAGCCTCATTCCAGTGACTGTTTAGGACCACAGAGTGACAGAAGTGACAGGAGTGCTGGCCTCTGAACAGACATTGTCTGCCCCTCTATTAGTTACTCCGGTGGTCTGTCACCTCTGAATGAATTCACTGTGAATGTCTAAAGACGAGGACTCACCGCTCAGTCACATGTCGGCCATACTGATGGAATTTGGTGTTTTACTGAGTCACTTGGTGTCACGTTAGACATTAAACTGCACCTCCTCCTTGTTGTTCCCACTGTCATCCAACCTCAAGGAGACGAGTCAGCTGACTGACTTAACCGTCATTGTCGGTGTTCAAAGTGACAATCAGATGTGACACTTGGAGACACTTTTATCTTTCCACTGACACACACATTCCCAGGATTAATTTACAATTCCCTTAGGACCCCACAAGGAGCGACGTGTCACCTGACATCAGTGTGTGTGAAGAAGCCAATGAAGGCCCAGGCTGACAGCCCCCCCCACTGTGTATTACAGGCGTCTCCAGCAAATGGCGACTATGACTTCTAAATCTGTCATCTTCATGGAGCATGAGGGGTTAAAATGAAGAGGAGAAGGTGACAAAAGAGTAAGGGGTGAGGATGATAGAGAAGAGTGTCAGGGTGATAAAGGGTAAGATAAGTGACCTGAGACAGAGTGAGTCAGACGAGTGTGTCACTTGTGTGTTTGTCAGTTTTGTTCTTCCCTCCTGATTTTGTCCTCTTTGACTCGCCACATGCTGATGGCCGTCCTGTGATCACAGATTGTATTCCTCGTTGATCAAATCCGTATCTCGATGTGTGACTGGCGTCTGATTCTTTAAGCACTCGTTCATCAGACAAGTTGTCACCCGATGAGCTCTTCACTGCTGACCTAAGCCCTGCTGCCCTCTTCTCTCTCTTGTCACCTCAGCCATTGCTTCAGTCCCTGCTGTGTCACCTCATAAAGTCACTGGTCTGTCTGGTCACTCAGGTCCTCGTCACAGCTGCACACTGGCAGTCGTTGATACTCTACAGGCTGACAGCCATGTTGTCCTGTCGTCTGATGTTTATGTTGGTTGAGGTCGTCTCCTGCTGACCTTGGGGGCTTTTAGAGCTCAGGATTAATTAAAATGGAAATGTCAGTCAGCAGTGTGGGCAGGTGGGCACATTCAGGGCAAAATGTCATTTAAAAGTCGATGAGCACACTGAACACATCGCCAGTCACTGATAATCGACTCCACGTCAGCTCCTGTGGCCTTCATCATGTGCTGTGAACTCAGACGCTGGTCATGTGACTTGCACCTTAGTGACATTCCTGTGACTTTCAGGGCTGTGACATCAGCTGATTCTTCTGGAGCCAAACTTCTCCCTCTTGTGGCCTCTCTGCATATTAAACACACGAGAAGTTAGGATGTGAAGTGTTTGGTGAGATCTAAAAAATATTCAGAATATTGACATCACCTTGAAGGACAGTTTGGTTTAATAAGAATTAATTTGTAAAAGAATACTTATTTTAGATTAATCTTTAGTTAATTATGATTAGGTGTTACGTTCACAGAGATAAATGGCCTGTTAATGCTTCACAGTTTGTAAAATTTGAATTGCTTATTAATCTAAAAATATCAAAACACACACAAAATATATATGGACGACTGTTATTTGTAAAATATGTTAATTTTTTAACTTTTGATTTGTAAATTTCTCTGATCACATCTCAGGTTTTCTATGTTCTGATGATATTAGGACTTCTTTTTTATAATTAATCCTCTTTAATTAAAGGACAATTGTCTGTGTGTCTGTCTGTGTAACTGTCCAGTCACTTTGTCTCTGTCTTTCCAACAGATGGCTCCTCACAAACATTAGCTCTGCTTTTATGACTCCCATGCTAATCAATATCATCCAGTTACAGAGCCGCAGCACCAGACGTCACCACTGATATCGGCCAGCAGTTTAATGACAGCATGTGTGTTAGTGTGAGTGTGATTAGTGGGCACCATACCACCCTGTAAACCTCCCTGCTGGCACACAACTTCTGGTCCAGACCTGCGGCAGTTTGTTGTGCTTCAGCTTTGCAAATAGAATGGCATATAACAGAGACATAAGCATTGGATTTGTCATTCCAACAGATGGGACATCACAAACATTTGTACTAATGCACTGTACTACTACAGACATTTGTGATACACCATCTGTTGGAATGATAATTGCAATTCTTTTTATTAATACGTGCATTTCAAAATGCATTCCCACAGATGGTGCACTGCAAACATTAACACTGAGATCTACGTTGATTACTTAGAATTCAAGCCATCTTAGACATGTAGCACAGCTAGTTTTGTAATAAAACCAAAAAGTTATGAAGAAAAAAAAAAAATATATATATATATATATATATTTATATATATATATATATATATTTATATATATATATATATATATATATATATATATATATATATATATATATATATATATATGATTTTAAAGAAAATGGGGAATGCAGCAAAAAGTATGGTGATGTCATATGAATGTTATATTCTTCCTTTTGCTGCAATGAAGCTAATTATTGAGGCAGATGAGCGTTTCTCCCCAGTCTGAGTGTTTGTGTCCTGCTGTGTGTGTTTGTCCCCGTGTATGTCCATGTGACAAATGATAGTCTGCTGTGACGAGGTGAGTGGTCCCTGTGACTCCAGTATGACCCCACACTTTCAATATCAGCTGCTAATAAATCCTGACATTAAACTTTATCAGGTACACTTCTTAAACACTTTTACTTTTATCCCACCATAATATTCAAGTGATGTCTGCTTGCATTCTGCACGCACTGCTGATATTATATGAGGAGTCAAAGCTGCTGTAGTTCTGCTCAGATGTGGATTAGCAATAAGAAGAGACGGCTACTTCAGTCACCTCTCGAAGGGCAGCAGCTGATATTCAGACTTGCTTCAATCGACACCAAGTGTGCATCTCTGCAGCCCGGAGCCTCCACCCTGGAGCTCCAAGGAGGTGTTGATGACTCCACTGGGCGCCAACTGAAAGGAACTTGGAGTTCAAAACACTAAAGAGTCTGCAATTCTCCACTATGCCCACTAGAGGGGGTGTACCGTCATATTTAATGTCAATGTCAACTTTATTTATATAGCACATTTAAAACAACATAGGAATGCTGTGGCTGAAGTGCTTTACAATAATAGAATAAAAGAAAAACATACAATTAACATGAATAACAAATAGAAATAAAATAAATGAACATAAATAAATAATAAATAGAAGTAATGTTACATAATCACAATGAGGAAACCATCAGTATTACTTAATGCAAGTGAATAGAAATGAGTCTTTAATCTCGTTTTCAATTGTAGACGACTCCTTAATGTAACGAGGTAAAGAGCTCCACAGATGAGGTGCCACAGCTGTCCCCCTTCGTTTTACACTTGGTACGAGGGACCACAAGAGACAACTGACCAGAAGATCTAAGAACTCTAGATGGCTGCTGTAAAGCAGACATTTCAGATAAACAGGCAGGAGCAAGTCCATGTAAAGATTTAAAAACTAGCAACAAGATTTTAAAATCAATTCGAAAACTGACAGGCAGCCATTGTAAAGAAGCTAATATTGGAGAAGCAGAGTCAGACTTTCTTGCCCCAACCTGAAAGTGAGCAGCAGTATTTTGGACCAACTGTAACCTGCGTATCAGGGATTTGCTAATCCCAGAATAAAGTGACTCTCAGTAATCGAGGTGGGAGAAGATAAAAGCATGCGTGGCTTTCTCAAGATCCCTAGAAGATAAAAAAGGCTTGATCTTACCTAAAAGACGAAGCTGGAAAAAGCAACTCTTGACTACAGAATGAATCTGTTTCTCAAACGAGAGGTTACTGTCAAAGATAACACCAAGATTGTGGATTTGATGTTTGCAAAAGACAGAGAAAGAGCCGAGAAATCCAAGACCAATTTGGGCTTTAGCTGATGGACCCACTATAAGCAACTCCATTTTATTTTGATTCAGATCAAGAAAATTATTAGCCATCCGCAGGACCTTAGTTCAAAAAGACAGTTGTGCAGTTGATTCATTGCTGAGTTGCAGAAGGGAATATAAACCTGAGTGTCATCAGCATAGCAGTGAAAAGAAATGTTACATTTCCTAAAGATATTTCCAATAGGGTGAAGGTATATGGAGAATAAAATAGGACCCAAAATGAATTCCTGAGGAACACCACTTTTAAGAGGAGCAGTAGATGAAAAAGAGGAATTTAAAGTCACTGAAAGGTGTTTACCAGTTAGATATGACCAGAACTAGTTAAGAGCAGCCCCTTTAATCCCAACAAGATGTTCAAGACGCATCAGCAATATCTCATGGTCAATGGTGTCAAAGGCAGCGGACACGTCAAGGGGGACAAGGACTGCAGCGACACCTGAGTCAGTAATAAGAGAGATGTCATTGAATACTTTAAGGAGAGCTGTCTCAATACCATGATAACACCTAAAGCCAGTTTGGTAGATCTCAAATAAATTATTGGAGTTAAGGTGATTGTCCAATTGATTATAAATAATTCTTTCTAATATTTTAGTCAGAAATGGCAATTAGGAAATAGGGCGAAAATTGGCTAAAACTCCACGATCTAATTCTGCCTTTTTTAGATGGGGACGGACCGCAGAATGTTTAAAAAATGAGGACACAACTCCATCACTAATAGAACCATTGATAATGGCGAGTAAAGATGGGCCCAGAACATCAAAGGCTTCCACTAAGAGGTGTGGTGGTACAACATCCAGAGGTCTGGGCGCTGGTTTAAGGGTCTCAATAGTACTTTTTAACTGTGAAAGTGAGATAAGATAGATCAAAAGATTCCAAGACAATGCCATGATTAACAGTAGGACCTTCATAACCAGTTTGAACAACACCACAGTGGATTGTATCAATTTTACTGACAAAGAATGAAAGAAACTGCTCACATGAAAGAATAGCACTATTTAATCCCATCATAGAATGAGGGTGAATGGCCGCATTAATTGAATGAAATAAGACCCTAGGATTCTTAGAATGACGGGATACTAAATCGGCAAAGAAATCATGTTTAGCTTTCTTAACTGCAGCCTGGAAGGTGAATAGAGAAGTCCTAAAAATCTGTTTAGAAACAATCAGACCATCTATTTCCAACGCCGTTCCGCAGTTCGACAGGCGCGGCACAGTGACCGTGTATCATTTAGCCAGGGAGCAGGACTTCTCTTATTACAGCATATCTTGAGAGGGACAAGTAAGTCTAAAACTGTTTTACAAGAAGAATTAAATTCTAAGACAGAATCATCGATACAATCATATTGGACATGCACATCAAGACTAGAGAATATGGTTTTAAAATCAGATATAATACAAGAATTTAAAAAGCGCGAGCAGCGTGGAGCACAGCTAGCAGTAGGGACATCAACAGTAATATTCATATCCATCATTATAGAAAAGTGATCAGTAAAGAAACATCGCATAAATCAATATTATTAACTGAAATATCACGAGTAAGAACAAGATCAAGGGTGTGACCGAGAGAGAGTTGGCGTATTAATATGCTGGATAAAATCAAATGAGTCCAATAGTGATAAAAAGTCATTAACCAAAGGTTTCGATTGACAACAAACGTGAATGTTAAAATCACCAACAATAAATACTTGGTCATGGGAGAGGGTGATATCAGCCAGGAGATCAGAGAATTCAGAAATAAAGATGTCATTAATTACAGGAGGTCTATAAACCACAGCAAACAACAAAGAAGGGGAGCTGAACACTTCGAAAAGTTGCAGTTCAAAGCTGCTAAACGGACCCTTTGTAAGGCTCCGACACGAGAACGTACTTTTAAAAACAGAGGCAATGCCCCCACCACGAGGAGTCAGCCAAAGAGAGTTTAAAACTGAATAACCTGATGGTACCAAGTCAGTAAAACATGAAGAGTCATCATTTACAGTCCAGGGGCATCATGTATAAACGGTGCATACGCACAGAAATGTTCCACGTTCAAATCGCGATGTATAAAACCTAAACTTGGCGTAAAGCCACGCACATTTCCACGGTACCGCATACCCTGTCGTACGCAAGTTCTCCACTCGGTTTTGCAAACTGGCAGCACCCAGCGTCAAGCAGTGCTACTGTTCCTGTGTGGTTACCCTTTCTTTCTTAGACCCACATTCCTGACGCGGCTTTATAAATACACTGAAATTAACCGCATAATGTTTATTAGTTTAATGCATTTGATTGTAATTAACCAGTAACAATATAATGGTCCACAGAATGGTCAAACTATTCCAAATACCATAACTGCTTTAACGTTGTTACTCTCACTGCACCTTGTTCTTCTTTCAGCTGCTCCCGTTAGAGGTTTCCACAGCGGATCATCTTTGTCCATATTACTCTAACTGGACCACTCGGAGCAGCTGATCGGAAAGAGAATTATTGGTATACAGCATCAAGCACACGCTGCCTCAGCCATGCTGTCTTATTGAACTGCTCTCATGTGGCAAACGCTTCAGAGCCTTTCCTGTACGGACCTCGCGGTTCAGAAAGAGTTTCATCTCAAGAGCTCTAAACGCACTCAATCAGTCCATCAAGTGCTCCTTGTAGAACTGTTTGGACTTATAAGTACAATCACCTCACTGGAAACTTGCACTACAGTTATAATATTGCACAACCTAACCTTTATAAAGCGCATATTTACATATGATGATGATATCATTTTTAAGATGAAATAAAGCAAAATATGTTGATTATATTATACAGATAAAACTTTAACTTCATTTAAATAATCTATATTGTTAATAATTAAAGGACACGGTGTCACTACGCTACAAAGGATCTGGCGACCCGCTCACGAATTGTTCCTGCCTCGCACTGTATGCTTCACTGGGACTGGCGTGAAGGATAGAATAATTAAACATGTACTACAAACATATGTCAATGTTCCTTAAAAGTTTTGAAGAATCGACGTTATAAGCTTACAGATGGCTTAACGTCTATTACAGAGCTGATTATGTGGCGATCGGTTACTTGGAGAAAGAAAAGGAAGGACAGGAATTGGAGGTTAGTACGTTTGAAAGAGACAGAACTGCAGGGGCGGCCTTAGGCCTTTGTGCAAACTGTGCACCTGCACCGGGCCGCCAAGCCAAAATATACTGAATATTAAACAGAAAGAGAAAATAATGACACAGCTAAAATCACAAAGTTAAACGCTTGTGTCATGAGCACGAGACGGCTATGCAGTGACCGCAACAAATATGGTCATTGCCGTGCATAAGATACCATATTGACATTGGCGGGCGAAGGGGCCACTGATTCTTTCTCTGCCCATGGCTGCCATGAGCCTAGAGCTGCCCCCGAGTACTGCTGCAATAAATTATTTCATCGATGGTCCAGCACAATCACTGCGCCACCTTGAAACCCATGTTTAATAACGTGTTTCAACTCCTATCATCATGAAAATGATATCACGTATACATCTCAGTATTTTAATTATTCAGAGAGCTGTAATATCACAAATGTCATGGATTCTGTGTCCTGTCGGAGGAAGAGAGCCGGTTTAAGAAGCACGTAGTGATTCACACACAGAGCACATAGAAGATCAAATACAAAACAAAGCATTTAAAGGCTACTTTACTTACAATGTCATTTGAGAAACTAGTTCATTAAACGATTTTAAGATGAAGTTTATGATGTTCTACTTTGATGGAAAATAAATTACGTGATTAAAGTGGAAATTTCGAGATTGAAGTTGACATTTCGTGCTTTTTTCCCACTGTGTGTCTATTTTTTTTCTCTGTACCCTAATAAGCTTTCATATGACACTCAGACGGTGGGCTATGACTCGCCTTTTCACGGCGACTTTGATATGTGATTTCTTTTTTATTTCGGGCACTGTGCAACTTTGTGAACTTGAGCTTTCAAGTTTCTCCAACACGCTATGTCAGTCGATCAACTTCCTTTTGTTGTTTACACCACTGTTTACACTAACAAATAGTACGTTTTTCTTTGCCTCCAATTGGTATTCGCTGAAATTCTTCCATTTTCTCGCTTGCTTTTCCCATTGTCTTTTCACAGAACACTGCGCTTAAGGGCTATGTATATTGATTTGCATATTCAAAGAGGTGTAATTCTGGGAGGAGTTGGGGCGGGGCAGCAGGCGCGTGCACGAGCGTTACTTTTCACGCTGACCGGAATTTATGTAGTGGAAGAACGCGAAAGTTGGCGAACGCACAGATTTATGCATTTGGATTTTTCTGTGCGTACGCATATTTCGGCTTTTGTGCTTACATCATGTTATAGTGTGAGCTCCACACATGGCGTTATGCATGAGGCCCCAGGTCTCAGTGATGAAAACGAAATCCAGACTATTTGAGGTAATAAAGTCTTGCAGAAAGTTTTATTAGACACTGATCTCACGTTCAAGAGAGCAGCATTGATAGAAGTAGAAGAGCACGCTGCGGGATGAGCACGGGTGAGAGTGTGAAGATTAGCAGCATTTACTCCTCGAGAGTACACCGAGGAAGAGTGATGCCGCCTTGAGATGGAGAAATTTAATCCGGTATCCAGCTCCCATGGACCAGGGATGGAGTCCTGTGCAGGAGAAGATGGGTCATAGACGACTCGCAGGCATCGGGAAACAAAGCTCTGGGACTTGATTTGGCGTTGTTTAACAGCAATACCGGCTCTTCTTCCACGGCGAGTGTGTTTGCGTCTCCGAGAGGCATTCAGCTCACTGATACAGGCGAACACCGGCGTCCAGGTGAAGAAGTCAGGGGATGAATAAAACAAAGGTGGAGGTTCACATAATATCCCAACAGGAGATGAAAATTGGGAGGAAAGCAAGCAAGAAAATATGTTAAGTAAAGAATCACGATCGTACGACAGTGGCTGCTGAGATAAACTAATACAAAAAAAACAAAGTTAAAACAAAGATTAGCGAGACGATCAGACGGCCAGCCACACCAGTTGGCGCCATCTTCCAAGAAGATATTAGTGAAAAGTAGACGTAATAATGAGGTAGCAAGTCATATAATTATGAGATGATAAGTCATAATAATATAACTAGCAAAATACCCGCGCTTCGCAGCGGCGAAGTACTGCTTTAAAATTTTAAATAATAAAGTGAGGGAAAATGTACCAATAATTATTTGTTAAGGATCTCTTTGTATACCACGTTGTCAGTTCACCCCTCCGGTTGTAATATGACCAAGCTGTGCTCTGAGCTTACTCTTGAGCATGCAACGTATAGATGGCTATGTGAAAAGCAATCTTGCCTCAAATCAATGCCAACCTTTTGTAGGGTCTGTCCCTGAGACTTATTAATTGTCATTGTGAAGCAGAGCCTTACTGGAAATTGGAGGTGTTTGAAATGAAATGGGAGATCAGAGGGTATAACGGGGATGCGAGGAATAAAAACTCTCTCCCCTGAGCCACCGCCAGTAAAAGTAGTTGCCTCAATTAGTTTCTTTTGCAGGCATGTGACCTGAAGTCTCGTGCCATTACAAAGTTTCGGTGGCTGTAAGTTTCTCAGTAACATTATTGGAGCCCCAACCTTCAAAATTAGATTATGCTCAGGAGTGCTTGGAGGATTCAGAGTGTGGACCGAGCTGCAGGCTATGGACGTATATATGTACGTAAGTAGGATTCAGTTAGCGTTGGGAACCCGCGTACCAAATTTCAAGAAGATGGGGCCATAAATATGAAAGTTTAACATGACGGACTTTGTCGACCGTTATGACCGTTACGTGTAGAATTTCGAAATGATACCTGCATAACTTTTGTAAGTAAGCTGTAAGGAATGAGCCTCCCAAATTTCAGCCTTCTACTAAGGAATGAGCCTGCCAAATTCCAGCCTTCTACCTACATGGGAAGTTGAAGAGTTAGTGATGAGTGAGTCAGTGAGGGCTTTGCCTCTTTGTTTATAGATGTATATGTGTAAGTATGTGTGTATATATATATATGTGTGTGTGTATATATATATATATATATATATGTGTGTGTGTATATATACAGTAGTGTGAAAAACTATTTGCCCCCTTCCTGATTTCTTATTCTTTTGCATGTTTGTCACACAAAATGTTTCTGATCATCAAATACATTTAACCATTAGTCAAATATAACACAAGTAAACACAAAATGCAGTTTTTAAATGATGGTTTTTATTATTTAGGGAGAAAAAAAATCCAAACCTACATGGCCCTGTGTGAAAAAGTAATTGCCCCCTTGTTAAAAAATAACCTAACTGTGGTGTATCACACCTGAGTTCAATTTCCGTAGCCACCCCCAGGCCTGATTACTGCCACACCTGTTTCAATCAAGAAATCACTTAAATAGGAGCTGCCTGACACAGAGAAGTAGACCAAAAGCACCTCAAAAGCTAGACATCATGCCAAGATCCAAAGAAATTCAGGAACAAATGAGAACAGAAGTAATTGAGATCTATCAGTCTGGTAAAGGTTATAAAGCCATTTCTAAAGCTTTGGGACTCCAGCGAACCACAGTGAGAGCCATTATCCACAAATGGCAAAAACATGGAACAGTGGTGAACCTTCCCAGGAGTGGCCGGCCGACCAAAATTACCCCAAGAGCGCAGAGACGACTCATCCGAGAGGTCACAAAAGACCCCAGGACAACGTCTAAAGAAGTGCAGGCCTCACTTGCCTCAATTAAGGTCAGTGTTCACGACTCCACCATAAGAAAGAGATTGGGCAAAAACGGCCTGCATGGCAGATTTCCAAGACGCAAACCACTGTTAAGCAAAAAGAACATTAGGGCTCGTCTCAATTTTGCTAAGAAACATCTCAATGATTGCCAAGACTTTTGGGAAAATACCTTGTGGACTGATGAGTCAAAAGTTGAACTTTTTGGAAGGCAAATGTCCCATTACATCTGGCGTAAAAGGAACACAGCATTTCAGAAAAAGAACATCATACCAACAGTAAAATATGGTGGTGGTAGTGGGATGGTCTGGGGTTGTTTTGCTGCTTCAGGACCTGGAAGGCTTGCTGTGATAGATGGAACCATGAATTCTACTGTCTACCAAAAAATCCTGAAGGAGAATGTCCGGCCATCTGTTCGTCAACTCAAGCTGAAGCGATCTTGGGTGCTGCAACAGGACAATGACCCAAAACACACCAGCAAATCCACCTCTGAATGGCTGAAGAAAAACAAAATGAAGACTTTGGAGTGGCCTAGTCAAAGTCCTGACCTGAATCCAATTGAGATGCTATGGCATGACCTTAAAAAGGCAGTCCATGCTAGAAAACCCTCAAATAAAGCTGAATTACAACAATTTTGCAAAGATGAGTGGGCCAAAATTCCTCCAGAGCGCTGTAAAAGACTCATTGCAAGTTATCGCAAATGCTTGATTGCAGTTATTGCTGCTAAGGGTGGCCCAACCAGTTATTAGGTTCAGGGGGCAATTACTTTTTCACACAGGGCCATGTAGGTTTGGATTTTTTTTTCTCCCTAAATAATAAAAACCACCATTTACAAACTGCATTTTGTGTTTACTTGTGTTATATTTGACTAATGGTTAAATGTGTTTGATGATCAGAAACATTTTGTGTGACAAACATGCAAAAGAATAAGAAATCAGGAAGGGGGCAAATAGTTTTTCACACCACTGTATATGTGTATATATATATATGGTTGAAATAGTTTACTGTCGAATAAATGCAAAGAGTACACGACACGTGTTTTGCCCTCATTCTGGGCTTATCAAGTGTACACACTCCACTGCACTCCCTCTCGGGAATCGAACCTCAGACGTCAGCATCAGAGGCGATGCCCCTAACATTGCGCCATGGCGTGTGGTTCGTTTATTTGACAGCATGTAGATCGGGGTAATTACATTCACGGCATTCGAAGTCTGTGTCACAATCTTGTACACCTGATGAGCCCAGAATGAGGGCGAAACACGTGTCGTGTACTCTTTGCATTTATTTGACATTAAACTATTTCAACCATTCTATGATCTGCTCCTCACAAACTGAGGGCACCGTGGCGGATGTTAGCAGATTGCTGGCCAACCACAAGCGTTACCTGGTAGGTAACCACCCATACAATCAGATTGTGACACAGACTACGAATGCCGTGAATATATATATATGTGTGTGTGTGTATGTGTTGTGGCTATGGACTCCGGTCATCACCCCCAGGCCGCTAGGAGTAGCCCTCCGGACAGCATATTTGTGCCCCGAGTTCCAGCAGGGCCTCATGGACTTTGTAGTGTTTTGACACAGCCCTGCTGGATACCTTGGGGGCCGCTAGGAGTCGCTGTAGGGGTCTAGTGGGCTCTGGCATGCCCTATAACCCGGGAGTGCATCCCAGTCACGTGACTGGAAGAAGCGATGTGCTCCCGGGATGAAGAAAAGGACTTTGCCCTGACCCGGAAGGAAAACGGACTTGTGGGTTTGGCTTGGAGCCACTTCCGGGTCAGGGGCTATAAAAGGACTCTGGGTAAGCCCAGACATTGAGCTGAGCTGGGAGGTAGGGTGGCGACGTGTCTGGGCGAGGAGGAGAGTTATTGAGAATAGTGTATAGTGTTAATGAGTGTGTGGAGGAGAGTGCTTGGTGCACTACAGTATAATTATAAAATAAATATAATTTATACTTTCACCTGGTCATCCGAGTGGTACCTGAGGGTTCGGGAGGTGGACACGAGCATCAACTGCTACAGTGTATATATAGTGTATATTATATATATATATATATATATATATATATATATATATATATATATATATATATATATATAGCTGTACCCGGCCACGCGTTGCTGTGGCTCAGTCTGGTTAAATGGTAAAGAAAGAAAAGAGAAAGCGCACGTTTCTAATATGTTTAATTTCACAATGCTTGTGGGTATACACTATTTTTTGTTGTTCCATTGTCTGTGCAGAAAATTTGACTGAATAATATTGTTAAGTTCGTAGACGTCTTTATTTTTGGCCGCAAGAATAGCTCGTTCACTCAGCCAATCGTGATTCTTATATTGGTTTGAATATTAGGAAATACTTTTTTCAACCAATTCTTCTTTTGACGTCACTAAATTGCAGAAGTTATGAGGCAATGAAATTCGTCCTGAGGTCAGATCAACCGGCACCTTTCCGTTCCCAGTTTCCAGATTTCTCCAACCCCGTTATTGACAGTTTGCATTATTTGATCGTAAATGCCTTTTTGCTGAAGCGTTAGCTTAGGAATATTTGATTGCACATACAACAAAAGATCACCCGTGTTGTAATTTTGTTCACGATGCAATTCTACATCGAACGAAGCAGCAGCAGATCGATTCGGTGATGGCATCCCCAATTGATTGAGAACTTTGTTTGCGATTTCTAAGCACAAATCTTCAATCATTATCAACGCTTAGTTGTAGATGTCTGCTGTGACATCCATGTTCATTTTTGAATTTTAATTGCGTATTCGACGGAAAATATCTTCAGCCATGTGCGATTTATATTTCTCCCATAATTGTGTTGGAGATGAAGGAGAGCAGGCGGTCAATATGATTGCAAACAATGCACGAATTTGATTTGGATGTAACGTGTTGCACGCGTCATTAATGTATACATCCCAGTGTCGGTCGTTCTCAAATAAATTCAGAACATGACATGTACTTCGGAAAGTGGCATGTGTAACACCATTGACAATTCTCAATTGCTGGAAAGACGTTGGACCGGCATATTTACTAACAGCATGTGAACAAAGAAGCATTCATCTTGATTGGGATGCACGGTGTACAGTCTGCCTATCGTAGTTTCTTTGAATATGCCAGGCTGTCCGTTGACTCGCTCTCCTCGTTTGCGTTGTTCAAATGATTTTCTACTTGCATTCCATGTGTAATACGTAGGCACTTCCGAATACAGCAGTGTTTTCATAAACGCGTCATTTTGACATAACGTAAAGAAAGCAGTTAACGTTGTAGCCGGTGGATTCAGGGCTATTTGGTGCACATTTGCAGCTGTGAAATAAACGCGTTGTCCATTTTCTAGATACACTGCTAAGTGAACAACATCTGGACTTTGTTCATGTATGGGAAATGAAAGCATAACCCCAGAGTCCAGTTTCGTTTCTCATCTCCCATTTTTCTTGTGTGTTTTTCTCTCACACTCCACACAATAGTCCTGATGTCGACTGTGTTTCACAGACGATAGTGAGATTCACTTCTTGATTTACATTCCACACATAGTGGTTGCTAAATAATTCAGGTTGTCTCTTTTGTATGGTTGATGATGTTGATGAAGACACAAAAGCTCCCAGGATTTCCTCACAAGTCACACTTCTGAGATGCAGACCTTAAATTGTATAATCAATTTAAAGAGCTTTCTCCTTACGGGTGTTAGTCTTTACATTTAATTTAAATAAGTTTGTCTCAGAACCATACAAAGTCCAACGTCTTGTTTTGTGTGCCAAGTCAATTCTGGACTCATCAGCCCCCTCATTCCCTTTATCTTGACTGTCCGCTCATGGAGTCCTGTGTGAAAAGCTCATTGATAGTTAAGGTTGATAATCTCTGATGCTCCACTACACTCCACCAAATATTCTATCATAAATAACCAACAAGTCACTGACAGGCGTTCTCACAATCTAAACTGACGCTGACTGCCCACCTCACTGATCCTTAATTCAGAAGAGCCCCCTCTTATCAGCATTACTTACTTTTTAATGTCTCCTTTCTGAAATCTCGTCCCCTCTTCTCTCCTGATGCAGACTTTCTCATCTTGCTGTGTCCTTCCTGCTGATGGAGACTCGCTGAGCTTCACTGTCACTGCTGATTTCTCATCTGAGGACCTGAGAAAGGAGCTGTCAGGTCTGACAAAGAGTCTGGAGAAGATCAGCCAGGGGGTCATCATGTTAAGGACTCCATCAGGTACAGCGTCTGGTGACATTGTGTTTGTTATTGAGGAGGACCATAGTGACAATAAGAGGACACTGAAGAAGGCCTGCTCTTTAACATTTATCTGCCATCCTTTGCTGTTTATTATTTTTTTACTATATAGTGCCTTTCACTGTCATTAGCTGAGTGATAACAAACTCTCTAAATAATCAGCTGTTCTTAATCAGATGTTTTGGAATTTTAACTTGAAATGTTATACTCCTTATACTTATTCCACGTGTTCTCTTAAAATGTCCTTTTTTCACTTAACTTTGAGATTCTTTTTATTTCCTTTGCTTTGCTCACCTTAACATTAATGAACAGAAATGTGTTTTAAATGACTAAGCCGGCTCAGAGCACAAATTAATTGTTTATTTGAGGACAGAGAAGACGTTAATGGAATCAAATTGAGCTCAGCGTCAGTGCTTTATAATATCTGAACATCTCAATCTGCTCCTGCTGTCTTCGCTGTCCATTACATTCTGCTGGATGGAGTCCACGTTAAAAGTTCACGTTCATCCATTTTCAGCTGTGCTCCCCCTGAGCTCTCGTGTTTTATATGCCTGCTGTTGTTTCCTCAGAAGTCGTGTCTCCTACTGACATTTAAAAGGATTTTACACACCAAAAGCATTTTATTTGATTTATTTTGGAGGTGAAGATAAGCAAATTGGAGGACTGCGTCAGAACTCTGACTACTTGAGGACCACCTGAACATTTCAGTGAGTGCAGCCTCAGAGTAAAACACACTTTATAAATTATAAATTAGGTACGTTTACACATAAAGACAGTGATTTGTTTAAACACAAACTAAGGTCAAGTAGCCAAGGGCACAGGGTCCATCCCGGCCATCCACCACATTAGACATATACTGTATGTGTGTATTGTGAAAATAAGCAGAGAGAGCGGGCACAAAGCGTTGGGGTACCACCCTGAAATACCCCGTTTAATGATGAAGATGAAATTAAAAGCACAAAGACGGAGTTCAATGATGACATCTGCTGCAATCAAAGGCAGTCAAGTTAAAGTCACTTGTGAGTCGGAGCTCCGTCTTCCTCAGTCACAGATCTGTAATGAACACCCATTTCTGGTGACATTTTATAGTGGTGTCACAGAAGAGGCGGAGCTTAATTACTGGGCTGTGGAAGTGACGTCACTCGTCTTGTGGCCTGTGAACTCACTGAAGTGATGACATTAGCAGGAGCAGCACCCTCTCGACTCAGGGTGGGATTTCTTAACTAGATGGAGATCTGAAGATGTCCACAACTGTACCTGCTTGTCAATATTTATAAAATACAGTATTTTTATGACATTGTATGTCAGGGGAAACACCAAGACATGGACATCAAGGACCCTCTGTAGACGTCTGTGAACAAATAGTCGTGAGGCAAATATCAGCAAAGATTTAAAGCCATTTGTAAAGTTTTGAGTGTTCCCAGGACCACAGCTGCCTCAAGAATTGGGAAACGGAAGAAGTTTGGAGCCACCAGGACACTTTCTAGAAAATGCCAGTCTGAGTAACTGGGAAGGAAGGGCCTAGGCCAGGGAGGTGACCAAAAACCTAACGGACACCACAACAGAACTTTAGATGTCCTCTGCTGAGATGAGAGAAACTGTAGGAGGGACGGCCATCTCAGCAGTGCTCCACAAATTAAGCGTTTATGGTGGAGTGGCCAGGCAGAAGATACTCTCGAGTAAAAGACAAATGACAGACTGAGAGCATCAAGGGAAAGATTCAATGATCTGATGAGACAAACATTGAACTCTTTAGATAGAAGACCAAGCAGGATGTCTGGAGAGGACCAGGCACTGCTCACCACCTGCCTAATGCCATCTCTACAGTGAAGATGGTGGTGACAGCATCAGGCTATGGGGACAGAGTGACAGGTCAGAACTGAGGGGAGGAGAAGTGCAGTGAAATACAGAGAGGACCTTAAAGAAAACCTGTGACCTCAGACTGGGCTATGGATCAACAACCTGAAGACTACAGCCAAGACAACACTGGAGTGGCTTTGTGACAAATCTTAGTGTCCTTGAGTGATTAGACTGAGACCCCACAGAACAGGAGAGACCTGAAGATGGCAGTTCAGAGACGCTTACCTTGAAATCTAATGGAGTTTGAGAGGATCTGCCTGGAAAAATGGGATTAACTGGCGAAATACAGGAGTACAAAACTTGAAGTGACATTTAGTCATGAAGACCACCAAAGGGGCTTCCACAAAGACCTGAATGAAGTGTCTGAATACTTCTAGGAAGGAGACGTTTCAGTTTTGATTTGTAATAAATGTGCAGACCTTTCTGAAGACCTGCGCTCACTTTGTCATTATGGTTACTGAGTGTAGACTGATGAGCACAAAGGCACATTAATCCATTTAAAATTAAATCAACAACACGGTAAAGTGTGCAGAAAGTGAGGGGGTCTCAATACTCTCTGACTCCCTGTATATTTATTATTAATATCAATATTGAAATCGACATTTGGCCTAATCTGCCAGCCCTTGTATATTTTATAAATGTTTTATTTGAACTCCTCTGTATTTGTAATACGTGTTTAAGAACTAAACTAAGATCCCACAATGCCATCTTCACAGTTTCCATTCTTCTTCTCTTTTCTTTTTTATTTTCAGCTCATGAAGCTCCAGTTTTCACCCCACAGCCTCCTGAACCTCAGAGCAGAGACGACTTTTTAAAATGTGAGTTTGTGCTTTGACTGAATGGATCATCACAATAAAAATCATTGAAGTTTTAATAGAGCAGGACAGGCTTAGGATATGAAAGTCTGAGTGTTGTGTGACTGAGGGGCTGAGAGTGATGGGGGTCCTGTGACTGGTGCATTATGGGATAGAGAGACTCAGGCAGTGAATCACCAAAGCCGTCTGTTGAACCCGAGTCTTGATGTGTCCAGAAATGTTTAAAAAGGAAAAGAAAAAAATAAAATTCATGTCATGGGGTGCACTTACTTTATCACATGACTGTATATTCAGACACAGTATTAGTTTAAAAATGAAGGGCAATTGTATGTGAAATAAGTTAAAGCTGACAAAAGTCCTCGTCATCCTCCATTCTTTACTCCACAGAGCAGACACTTTGCTTTGAGTTCTCGACTTCACAAATTTTAAACATTAAAACAAATGAAATGGCAGAGAAAAATATTGGGGGTCCTTAGAAGTTCAAAGACCTCACTGGACTGTCGTGACATCTCAAGCTGACTGATTCCTCTAATGAGTGTCACCGGGGTCTTCAGTCACTTAGTCAAGTCCTCACTCTGCTGTGTTGTGTCCTTGTGTGCCTCACACTGAACGAGGACAAGAGAAGAGGAGGAGATGAAGAAGGTCATAGCCAAGGGTGGTCAAGGTGAAGACTACAAGACCACCTCCACAGAGCTTTACGTTCCATTGAGCACAGCTACTAATAATCTCAAGATGTTTTGGGGTCCATAGAACTGTAGCCCACCTCCCTGATGAGACCACCAGAGTAAAGCTGACCTCTGACTGAACAGAAGGAGAGTTTAAATGGAGGAGAAAATGCAGTGTGGTGTGGTGGTGAAGACTTTGGAGTTCAAACTCTGAGGTTGTGGGTTCAAATCCCACTACTGACACCAATGTGTGACCTCAGCAAGTCACTTCACCTGCCTGGGCTCTGATTGGACAAAGAAAAGAAAAGGAAACAATGGAATCTGAGATGATGGGAGTCACCTTGGATAAGAATGACAGTGAAAAAATAAAAAGAGATGACAGGAAACACACGAAAGAAAGAAAGAGAGAGACAATGACAGATGAGAAAGGCACTATATAATAGATAGATAGATAGATAGATAGATAGATAGATAGATAGATAGATAGATAGATAGATAGATAGATAGATAGATAGATAGATAGATAGATAGATCGATAGATAGATAGATATTAATTTTAGTATAGTCGACAGGATCACAAAATTACTTGCATGCATACTGCAGATATATATATAGATAGACATGAAAGGCACTATATAATAGATCAATATGTGAAAGGCTTTAAGTCTCAAAGCCAGCATTTCTTAAACTACATGTTTGTAATGTTTTGCACCACGGATGTGTGGTAAAATTGAATATATTGTTGTGAGTGATACAGCATTCTCTATTCACTCCCCTTTTACTGACAGCCCATAGTGTGCTGCTTGATGGCGCCAGTGCTGTACGAAGGGTTAACAGCTGCAGGTGGTTCAACAGCCATCTCTGTTGTTAAGAATTAGTTTAGCTAAAAGTATAAGATTGGTTGAAATCTAAATAATCAACTTAGACCCCAGTGTTAACATTTGCAGTGCACCATCTACATATTTTGTATTTTGCATTGCATTTGTCAATCCAACAGATGGCTCATCACAAATATTTGTGGTAATAAAATGGATTGCCTTTCTCATTCTAACATGTGGCGGATTATAGACATCTTTGTTATTAAAATGCATTGCCTTTGTCATTTTAACAGATGGCACATCACAAACATTAGTGGTAAGAAATTTCATTGCATTTGTCATTCCATCATATAGTACATTAAAAGCATTTGTAGTCCTAAAATACATTGCATTTGACATTTCAAGAGATGGTGCATTAAAAAAATTATTACAGTGGGTATAGAAAAGAACCCCCCCCCCCCCCCCCCTTTGAAATATTCCCATTTATTTGCTTTACAGCCTTAAACAAGAACTGAACAGAACAGCAATACAACTTCACCAGCCTGCCGTTTAGGGTCGCTAGGCACACCTATAAAACAACAAAATGTCACTATGTGTTTTGTCTTTACCCGTTTATCATTCACTGTTGACTCTTTAGACTTTCTTTCTCTCTCCTTATCCATACTCACATATCCCACACCCCTTCCTTCCTGCCTCCTCCCTTCCCCTGGGTACGCACTTTCTGTCTTTCTATGTCGTTGTAAAAATGCAGAGATTGCTCTAAAGAGAGTAAACAGAAAACATTAATTACAGTACGTCACAATAGCTTCTTCTTCGAGTTCCATTTTTTCTTCGCGACCGCCTTGTAGATATCTCGCGCCCCACAGGTTGAGCCAAACTGCTGTAAGGCTAAAATAAATGGCAACTGTGCCAGTAAGCGGCAGCGCGCAGCTTCACTGATGAGGGCCAAACTGCGGACAGCCTCGACACGGAGCTTCATGCTTGAAAGAAGGAAAAAAGACAAGCCTTTAACAACTGATTAAATAAGCTAACTAAAATGTTCTACTGTAACTTTATTTATTATCGTTAGGACATACACAGAAGCACTGGCATATAAACCTAAATGCTAATTTAACATATATCTGTGTGCTCATATAAAAGCCTGCAAACGCACACAGCGCTGCTGTTCATTCTTGGCGCTCAGCTGCTCACTCGTCTGTCAGGGCTAAGCTGCTGCTAACTTCACGGACATCGATGTGCAGTGAAAGGTCCGTAGCCTTCAATACTCAGCTCTTAACCCCTATATACAGTAGCTCAGACTAGGTAGATATCAGAATGCGTTTTATTTTAACGTTAATGCCCAGAGTATTACTGAGCCCTAATAAATGTAAATTCCATTAAGTTCTTATATGTTTGATGTGCCAGCCTGAGAGCCTGCCCAGTACTCACACAGCCAAAGGCCCTGCCTGCAGTTTGTTTGTCTCCTGTCAGTGAGCGGCTCAGCACCGGCGTTCACAAAACAAGATCTGCCTGTGAAAAGGCTGGCAGCCCAGGGCCCTTCTGCTGAAATAAATGGTGTCCTTTTAAAGTTACCTCAGGCCTACACTTTTCATAGCTAATAGCACTAAAACTAATAATAAAGCATATTGATCCCTAATCAAAATTCTCAACATTATCCACCTTAATAAAAGGAAAAGTTTCTCTGTGTCTGTGTATCTGCGTGTCAATTCGGTTCGTATGTCTCTCTCATTCCAACAGATGGCACAACACAAACATTTGTAACAATAAAATTAATGGCATTTGTCACTCCAGCAAATGGTACATCACAAATATTAACACTGCTTTTATGAATCCAACACCAAATGGTGTGTAACAGAGACATCATGTTAAATTTGTCATTCCAACATATGCCACATCTTAAACATTAACATGGCTTTTACAAATCCCATACTAAATTATATATAACAGAAACATACACATTTATTTGTCATTCCAACATTCTATACATTAGATTACTACAAATGTTTGTAATGTGCCAACTGTTGGAATGGTAAATATATTGCATTTTATGAATACATGACTTACATTCCAATAGGTGGTGCTCTGCATATGATAACACTGAGGTCCACGCTGATCTCTTATATTTGAACCCAGATTATTAAATGCCACATTCCTTTGACATTTCTATACTTTGTCTTTATTTCTTGAGTGACTGAAATAAATATTAGGGCGACAGAAGCTGGAAATGACAGCTTTCTTGCCGAGGGTGTTATCAACGCTGAGAGTTTGCACTTAAATAATAATAATAATAATTCTTTATATTTTATTGTGCTTGTCTCACAACTCAGAGCTCTTCTACACAGTGAATGGGGAGCCACTTCAACCAGAACTAATGTGCAGCATCCACCTGATGATGTGACGGCAGACATTTTAGTGCCAGTATACTCACCACACATGAGCTATTAGAAGGTGAAGTGGTGAGAGAAACAGTTAGCTAATGAGAGACAGGGGACGATTAGGGGGGCACAATGACAAGGCCTTGGAGGGCAATTTAGTCAAAACATCTTTATGGAGGACACACAGGGATCTTTAATAACCACAGAGAGTCAGGACTTCAATTTTACATCTCATCTGAAGGACAACACCATTTATACAACAGAGTGTCCTCGTCACTGCACTGGGGCATTGGGATCCACATTCAGACCACCGGTTAAGCCCCCTATTGGCCTCACCAACACCTCATCCAGCAGACACCTAAGCTTTTCCTAGATGGTCCCCAGTCCAAGTACTGGCCAGGCCTGAATATGCTTAGGCTGAGGTAGATGAACTGATCTGAAGTGCATGTGGTGTGTCTGCTGGCTACAGAAGAGCAATGGCGGCAGAAGAAAGACCACCTTGGTTGGTAACTGGCATGAAACCAAATGTTATACGAGCCTTCATGTGTCTCAGAGACATCTGTACATTTGTT
This sequence comes from Erpetoichthys calabaricus, assembly GCF_900747795.2. Lineage (NCBI taxonomy): Eukaryota > Metazoa > Chordata > Cladistia > Polypteriformes > Polypteridae > Erpetoichthys > Erpetoichthys calabaricus. The sequence goes on from NC_041398.2 coordinate 12,963,568, forward strand.
AGTGCTGGTGACAGTGAGTCCCAGTGTGGGGCACTGAGAAGTGACAGGCTGGAGGGGTCACTCTTATGTACTTAAGTGGAATGAGTCTGAGGTGGGCTATTACAGAGGGACTGGCATCAGGGCATCACTTATACCCAATTGTGTGACTCGGATCTGTGTGTGTTAATCGTAGGGTGCAGGAGTAGACGAGCCTGTTCAACAGACCTGATTAAGTCTCACAAATCCTGAGATAAAACGACTTGAATAACCAAGAAAATCTAAAAAACTGTGAAGGAGCCGAGAGCGGCGAGCACCTGCTGTGTGTGTGTGTGTGTGTGTGTGCGTGTGTGTGTGTGTCTGTGTGTGTGTGTGTGTGTCTGTCTGTCTGTCTGACTGTCTGTTTTCAGTTTTTAAGATGTTTTCATATTTCTACTCTCCTTGTGTTTATTAATGTATCATATTATTCTGTTTATTAAACTGAGTGGGCTTCAGTTGGGGTCTTTACTGAATAATCTGATAAATTCCTGGCATGGACAAAGAAAAACACAAACATTCATTATTGATATGAAGGAGAAAAGAACTTATTATGGGATGGATAATTTGTTTAATAAAGAGGACTAATGTGGAGTCTGATGTGGACTTCAGTGTGTAATAAATGAATAAGAAATACTGACGTGAAAAACAGTTTAGCAGACCCCTTGTGACAGGTCATCTCTTCTCTCACTTGGTGGTCTTCACTCTCTGAGCTGTTGTCTCACATTAACTGTTCACCCTCAGTGTCTCCTCAGATGTTCTCTCTGTGAGCTCTCAGCTTTCTCTTTCAATATCCTGCTCCTCCTCCTCCTCTTCCTCACTGAGCTCAGACTAACTTTCACTTTGGTTTCTTCACAAGTCACTTCCTTGTTCCTCTGACTGATTCTCTCTGCCTGCCTCTCCTCATACTAACGATGGCTGAAGCCCAGCTGTTTGGATTACAGGACGAGTTCACCTGCTCGTTATGTCTGGACACCCTGACTGACCCCGTCACCATCCTCTGTGGTCACAGTTTCTGTCTGAAGTGCCTCACAGACTGCTGGGATCAGAGCCAAAAGTACAGCTGCCCTCAGTGCAGACACACCTTCACCAAAAGGCCTGAGCTAAACAGAAACACTCTACTGAATGAAGTCATCAAGAAATTAAAGAAGATGACTATCAGTTCTCCTCCTCAGAATTATGCCTGCCATGGAGACGTGGAGTGTGACTTCTGTACTGGTAAGAAGTTCAGAGCGGTGAAGTCCTGTCTCACCTGCATGGCATCCTACTGTCAGACTCACCTGCAGCCTCACTATGAAGGAGACGCCCTGAAGCACCACAAGCTGGTTGATCCTGATAGAAATCTGAAGGAGAAACTCTGTGAGAAACATCTGAAAAGTCTGGAGATATTCTGTAAAACTGATGATTCCTGTATCTGCCTGATGTGTGTGGTGACTGGACATAAAAATCATGAAATGGTCGAGATGGAGACAGAAAGAGAAGAAAAGCAGGTGAGTGATGTTTAGTGTTTAATGGAAACTGTTTGAATAACTTTGAGTTAAGGAATTTGTACATTTAATGTGACAGAGAAATCTCTTCATCTCCAGTAAAACTCGATTATCTGTCACTTGATTAACTGTCAGGACTAAATAACAAAAACCTAACCTTGTGCATACCAGCGTCTCCTGATTACTACTGCGAGTTCTGCACATTGGAACAACAGAAATCCCAGGGTCCGTTACGTTCCTTCAGCTTTAATAACAGTTTGTAGCTTTTCTCTTTTGTTATAATTAAACTAAATGACTATACATTGTTATGGCCTATCAACATATGTGTGTGCTGTTTGAACTTATTAAACGTTTACGAAACAGCAACAGCTCTTCAAGTATTGCTTCAATGACGGAGTAGGAAGGCCAACAGTGAACGATAGAAAGCGGGATGCTGAAATAATTGAAAAATGTGTTGACAATGGAAACCAGTGACGGTAACGTTATTCTGTATTAATGTTAATGATCTTCTGCATTGTCATTTTCTTTATATATTCTGTTATTTCAGGTTGTGTTAATATATTGTGGTGTGCAGGCAGCTTGTGATGCTCTTTATGGGGGCAGAAAGGGCGGAAAGCTGTAAGTGATGGGACTGGCTGAGGGGCTTCTGTTCTGTGAGGGGCGGACAGGAGAAGTGAGGAGAGAAGTGAAGGTGTGGAGCAGGGAGTCAGGAGACAATAAGCAGGAGTGTTTGTGTATCAAAAAGACACAACGAGAGTGGCAGGAGATCAACTGATCGGTAGGGAAAGCTTTCTGTGATTGTTTAGGAGGTGAGCTCTGTAACCAAATAACGGAGTGTAAGACAGGACACCGCTTGTGAGGGAACGAAGACTCCACGTAAAACATAGAAAACTCCAGGACCTCTGAGTTGTATTTGCGTTTTATGCTGGTCATTACAATATTATATAAATTAATTCATTTTGCTAATATAGTTTTTTACAACTGTTCGCTACACTAATCTACTGTATGTCATTTTTATAGTAGCTGCTCTGTTATCCGTCTTTTCTCTTATCTGTCACAGCCTCGGTCCTGACCCCTGACTGATAATCTAGGTTTAATTGGACCTTATAAACCTGATGTTTCAAGTTCAGAGAATTGGCTGCTGGAGTCCATCCTGGTGAGACTGGTGCAAGTCATGAAACAGCTCAAGATGAGATCCCCAAGATGGCCCACAAACAACTGAGTTCTCTCAAAGCATCACCTCACCTGAGTGACCATAAACCAAGTCAGGAGTTCACCTGCTCGGAGTCTGAGAACTTCTGACTGGGACTCTGTAGTTAAGATAAAGCCAGGGGGTGAATTCTGGGAGGTGACATCACCATAACTGTGTGAAGGAGAAGGCTGTAGCTGTTGTGTGGGTCTCTTCATAAATTGAGTAAGAAAACTAAAGTGGACTTGAATCAGTTCAGAGCAGCGTCTCACACACACAGAGGAGCTGTAAGGGAGTGCAGGCAACCTGAGAGGAAAACCAATCTGTCATCACAGTGCTGACTCTAGAAACTTCATAAGTAACTAAGAACTGAAGCAGAACTGACAGGAGAACATTTTAAAGCTGAATGATGTTTCTTGGAACATTTTTTGGATAAAAATGATCAGAAATAAAATCACAAGTTAAGTGCCTTTCCTATAAGAGCAAGAGAAAGAACCAACTAAAGTAACACAGACTCATGTTTGGTGTTGTCTGTTGATGTCGTCTGTCTGCATACACTTGAATACGTACATCTTCAGTTGTCCTTATATTAGAAATACATTTTATTTTTCGACTGTAACTTGTCCCTGGTGGAGTTTGCATGTTCTCATTGTCTTCATGTGGGTTTCCTCCTACAATCGAAAGACATGCAGTTTAGATGGACTGGGACTTTGGCACATTAGCTCTATTGTGTGTGTATTCAACCTCGACTTTCTTGTTTTTCCTGTGTTCTTAGGGAATCTGGAGTAGGGGACTCTTAAAAACATGGCCTATTAAAGCCCACTGAGACACTCCTTGGGTGATTTGTGGATTTACAAGAAAAGAGAAATTGTGTTCTTTCCAGTGTGAGGTGCACAGAGTGAAGAGTAAAGCAGACAGGCCTGTTCCTTGTGCTGCTCCAGTGTTGCTCACACAGTCCTTGAGTCTGCCTGACAGATATTCCATCATCAGGACACCACAGGCTCACCCGCCTGCAAATCTCTGAGCTGAACCCTTAACAGGGATGGCTGGATGGTCTTGAAGACTCTGGTGAAGCTAAAACACATAAACATAATAAACATCTCTCTATTAAAAGAGACGAGACTTGATCTTCTGTTGCTTTACCATCTGAGGCCACAGGTTCAACACGCCCTCGCCCCTTCTGCAGTTTGCATTTCAGGAGAAGGTGGGAGCGGAGGTTGCCATCATCTACATGCTACACCCATTCCTCTCCCACTTGGACAGAGGAGTGGTGCTGTAAGAATTATGTTTCTAGACTTCTCTAGCGCCTTCAACACCATCCAACCTCTGCTCCTTAGGGAGAAGCTGACAGAGATGGGAGTAGATTCATACCTGATGGCATGGATCGTGGACTATCTTAAAGACAGACCTCAGTATGTCCGTCTTGGGAACGGCACGTCTGACATTGTGGTCAGCAACACAGGAGCGCCACAGGGGACTGAACTTTCTCCGGTCCTGTTCAGCCTTGATACATCGAAATTCCAATACAACTCGGAGTCCTGCCACGTTCAAAAGTTCACTGACGACACTGCTATCATGGGCTGCATCAGGAGTGGGCAGGAGGAGGAGTATAGGGACCTAGTCAAAGACTTTGTTAAATGGTGCGACTCAAACCAACTACACCTGAACACCAGCAAAACCAAGGAGCTGGTGGTGGATTTTAGGAGGCCCAGACACCTCATGGACCCCGTGATCATCAGAGGTGACTGTGTGCAGAGGGTGCAGACCTATAAATACCTGGGAGTGCAGCTGGATGATAAATTAGACTGGACTGCCAATAATGATGCTCTGTGTAAAAAAGGACAGAGCTGGTTATACTTCCTTAGAAGGCTGGCGTCCTTCAACATCTGCAATAAGATGCTGCAGATGTTCTATCAGATGGTTGTGTCGAGTGCCCTCTTATACGTGGTGGTGTGCTGGGCAGGCAGCATTAAGAAGAGGGATGCCTCATGCCTGGACAAACTGGTGAGGAAGGCAGGCTCTATTGTAGGCATGGAGCTGGACAGCTTGACATCTGTGGGACAGCAACGGGCGCTCAGCAGACTCCTGTCAATCATGGAGAATCCACTGCATCCACTGAACAGGATCATCTCCAGACAGAGGAGCAGCTTCAGCGACAGACTGCTGTCACCGTCCTGCTCCACTGACAGACTGAGGAGATCGTTCCTCCATCACACTATGCAACTCTTCAATTCCACCTGGGGGGAGTAAACGTTAACATTATACAAAGTTATTGTCTGTTTTTTTCCTGCATTATTATCAATCTTTAATTTAATATTGTTTATTGTATCAGTACGCTGCTGCTGGAGTATGTGAATTTACCCTTGGGATTAATAAAGTATCTATCTATCTATCTATCTATCTATCTATCTATCTATCTATCTATCTATCTATCTATCTATCTATCTATCTATCTATCTATCTATCTATCTATCTATCTATCTATCTATCTATCTATCTATCTATCTATCTATCTATCTATCTATCTATCTATCTATCTATCTATCTATCTATCTCTATCTATCTATCTATCTATCTATCTATCTTTCTGAAAAGACTTTTTGGAAGTCCAGAGAGTTGGACTCAAAATCTGCAAGATGGAGACTTTGGCCATTTCTAAAGAATGGAAATTATTACTCAGTGAAATAACAAAACAGCAAAAAGAGATTGAATATATTGTTTGGATTGAAACTTGAAGTCAGACTGGTAGATCGTCGAATTCATGTTGCCATCAGGGAAAAGTAGTGTTTCTTCCCAATGAAGAGGCCTCTAAGCGAGAATTAAAAGATTTGTGGTTTGGTGAAAGTGAAATCCACCTACGCGGTCACACTTGGATCACAGAGTGGCACAGATACACAGGAGATTTTAGAGACAAACGTTATTCAGACACTTCAAACAAACATAAGTCTCTTTCAGGAGTGAATCGAGCTCCATGTGTAGTCGGCAGGGACAGTTCCGTTTCCTAATTAGAAGAATAGAATATCTTCCTGTTCATAGGGGCGCTTCGGGAGAGGGACCCCCACAGGAGCAGAGGATGTCTGGGGGAGAAGAGAGACAAGGCAGTGAGAGAAAAGGACAGGTGCTGTACAGGCTTTTAAATGTTTGAAGTGCCACACGAACCAAACCCGCGGGTGGGCGAGCGAAGTGAGCAGGGAACAGAGCTCACTAGTTTTATTAAAAATAATAATCTGTTACCTAAACAAAACACCTGAGGTAAGTAACATATACAAATATAATTTCTGAGATTTAGAATTTCTTTAATTGTCTTCTTCCTGAATTCAACATAATCGTTTGTGTATTTCGGTATCTTACTTGAATCCAGAAAATGACAACAGCAGACAACGTCCTCACATGTCTGACTCAGGATATCAAATGTCCTTGTAGATCCTATAATTACTGACATGACGTGTTTAAGTCCTCCTGGCCTTTCACCAGTTTCTTTACTTTACACTCCAGTTTGTTTTTATTATTTTTGGTGTTGTGTGAACTTCACATTTCCCAGTTTGTCGATGTGATGTCTTCTAAATGGAAAGAACTAACTCACACACCAGTGTGCCTTCAAACTGTCTTCTGGATTTGATGCAGTCTTCAAGCCCAAACTCAATCTTACATCAATTAAATTAAACAGTTCATTTAATCTTTATTATTATTCCTGTCTGTTAAATCAAATCTAAGTTGTGTCATGAAATGTCAAACAAATGTGTTGTGAAAATATCAGGAGTCAGAAAGAGAAGAAGAAATCACAAAGTGAATGTGAATTCTGATCTGACCACGCGTGTCCTCTTGTGTGTCCAAACAGAAACAGCTGGGAGTGACACTGAGTGACATCAAGAGGGGACTTGAGGAGAGAGAGAAGACACTGAAGGAGACGAGGAGGGCGATGGAGGAGATGAAGGTGAGTGGAATAGGAAGACAACACTTCATATCTAAGAGAGGAGAAATAAATGAGAACTTGTAAAGCAGCAGAGCTTGTCTGGTGATGATAAGTAGGGACACGAGAAGGGAGAGTTAGAGAAGACGTTGTGTGGTGTCCTTCATGACCTGTCACTGTTGACAGAATCCCAGGTGTTACTCAGTGGAGACTCAGACAGCATCACCCTAAAGTCCTCTGATATTCCATCAGCTGCTTAAAGAGAACGTAACTCTACTAACAGAAACTCACAATGAAGGTCGACGCTGATGTTCTGAATTAGATCAACGGGCTAAACGTCCATTAATGATCTAAGTTCTTTGTATTTTAAAAATAGCATTGCATACAATCAAGTTCAACTTATACAACAAATGACTTTCAAAGTCAAAATAAAAAATAATAAAAAAGAAACAGAAAGTTAAAACAGAAATCTAATCAAACAAAAAAAAAAATAAGAAACTACCAAACAAGATTCACGCTGCAGCACAGAAAAAGAGAGAATAGCCAAGAGCTGAGCCAAAATTCATAATAATATAGGAAAATAAATACATAAATACATAAATAAATTAATTAATTAATTAGGGGCGGCACGGTGGCGCAGTGGTAGCACTGCTGCCTCGCAGTTAGGAGACCCGGGTTCACTTCCCGGGTCTTCCCTGCGTGGTGTTTGAATGTTCTTCCCGTGTCTGCGTGGGTTTCCTCCGGGCGCTCCGGTTTCCTCCCACCGTCCAAAGACATGCAAGTTAGGTGGACTGGTGACTCTAAATTGGCCCTAGTGTGTGCTTGGTGTGTGGGTGTGTGTGTCCTGTGGTGGGTTGGCACCCTGCCCAGGATTGGTTCCCTGCCTTGTGCCCTGTGTTGGCTGGGATTGGCTCCAGCAGACCCTGTGACCCTGTGTTCGGATTCTGCGGGTTGGAATATGGATGGATGGATTAATTAAAAGGCAGAATTTCCTTTTCCCCTGCTATGAATGCTTATTTTAAAGTTTTATTAATTTGAACTTGCTATATTTTATAAAGGTTTTGAACTGATCTTCTAAGTGAGAATTTGTTTTTTTTAAATGTCAAACATCAGTGACCCAATGACTTATCACAGGTGGGCTGGGGTCTTCAAGTTCAGCAGGACAACTCCACGAGATCACAATGTGGTCAAGGCAGTTACAGTCAATGTGTCCTCCTCCACTTTAGGCCCCTGTGGTAGCCCACCAATCACAGCTGTTAGTGAGTTAGAAGTGATTGTGACCCCACGGCTGTCTGATAAAACATTCAAACATTTTGTCCCTAAATGATGTTACTTTGTGTTTTTCCCAAAACATGTGGCCCAGTGATGCTGGAGCTCGATTGCTGCGCTCGCAGGTTTGATTCTTCCCAATTTTATGAGAGATAAATGTGATCGATGAAAGAGTCGAAGTCAAATAGTTGAATACTTTGCACATATGGAGCTGGAGTGTATTCTATGCATGACTGACTTCCACTCCTTTTCTGAGATTTTCATTAAAAGGTCCTTTTCACACTGTATCCTAGTACCCTTAAAGTGGAGATTCTTTGCAATGTTTTTATATGTTGCTGAGATGCTGTCTGACTCTTCAGGACTGATCAGGATTTCTTCTGGAAAGGAAATGGGTGGGAGGTGTGGAAAATTGGGTAGGTTATTTGGGTAGATTTTTGTTGTCTTTAGCTTCTGTAAACGTTGTTAATAATTGTGGAGATAACTTAGTTGAAAATGTCACTGGTTGCCATCAGGGCCTGTTGTTTTCCCACTTTGGAGTGAGTTTACAACATCCAGTATTTCTGAGAGTATCAGAGGTTTGTCCATATCCTCTTCATTAAGAGTGTCTAGCTGTTGTATTTGCATTACATCAAAGAACTCCTCAGATTGTGTTTCGTCTTCTTTAAACTGAGTAGAATATAAAGACTTATAGTTCTTGTTAAATGTGTGAGTTTTATTTTTAGGCTGCATTACTTTATGTCCAGTTGCACTGGTAATTTCTGTTATTGAATTACAAACTTCCTGCTTGTTGATTACTGAGCTAAGATCTTATTAGCCTTCTCTCCATGTTCACCGTAATGATGTTGTGATTTAAAGATAAGTTGTTCAGGTTCTTTTTTTATCAAGAGGTTACATTCTGATTGTAGAGCCTGTCTTTTTCCTACAAAATACCTCATTTGGAGAGATGGGATAATCTTGATTTATTCTGGAGATCATAATGGTCTTCTCTTGTTAAAACTGAGAATTACCAGAATGATTACACTCCACCACTTAAGGGTATCCACTGTTTGACTGAGTTCAAACTTAACATAACGTACACCTACAATGTTTAACTTAAGATTTAATATTTTATTACAAAGGACCGTAAGGTTGTCCAGTGGTGGCATCTGCTGAATCTTAGATCCACTGTCCTCCATTGCACTTTCCATGTGGAGTTTACCCCTTCTTCCAGTATCTCAGTGGGTATTTTCCAATTATTCCATATCTTCCACCACATCCTCACATTTCAGTTTGGTTAATTTGCAGAAACCCAGATTGGCTTTCAGTGTGATCACTAGTGTAACTCTGACCCTGGAATGAGCTGGCAGACTTTCCAAGGTAGCACACTCTCCGATGCACAGTTCTGCCAGGATTCATTTATGAGAAAGTTCTCATTCAGCAGACACAGAACTCCTCACACACATTTCTGTGCCCAGACACACCAAACTTATCCAACCTAATTTATTTAACTCAGACTCACATTAAACAGACCAACACCATCGAGTGTACTAAAGTACTAAACACAGCCGGTCCAAACCAGTGGGGTGTGTCTTTAGTTCAAAGAAAGAAGGCGGGGCACAATCTGTCACTCAACATTGTGCAGTCCAATCCAGAGAAAGAGGTGACAGCTGAAGAAGTAGAAGAGAAGGAGAGCCAACCTCACAGACCGACCTTCACTTCGGTTTATGTTTCTACACTCGTCTGCTTTTGTTGTTTCCTCCTAGAATTCCTGCTTATTACTGATGCATGAAATTTCCTCTCTACACCCATGCTGACTGTGACATTTTCAGCCAGGATTCCTTCCACTAGATGTTGTTCAAAGTCCTTTTTCATGTCTTTTTTGTTTATTGATTACTGATAATGTTGATTTGGTTGAGTATGTGCTTAATTCTTTGTATTTAATTTGTTCAATAAGCAGTCTTTGTTATGTTCCATGTGGTTTGTGTGTGGCTCACCAAGAGGTGGACCATCTGCCACTCACCACCAGGAGCTTCCCTTAATCCCTATAAACCTCGAGGGTCTCCCACAGTTTCATTGTGAATGTGCTCAGTGAGTTTGTCAAGTTCTTGTGTTCTTTTACCTGTGTCTTATGCTTTTGTGATTTTCTGGATTTTTCACCCCATGCTTTGTTTTTCAACAAGTGTCTTTGGATTCTGTTTGTAAACTTTGTTTGTTTTGGATTGGCTTGTTTGGCTCAAAAGAGTGTCTGTGTATTTGGAATACAACTTTATGAAGAATAAATCTTTAATTATATTAAGATTCTATGAGGACCATTTTCTATCTATCTATCTATCTATCTATCTATCTATCTATCTATCTATCTATCTATCTATCTATCTATCTATCTATCTATCTATCTATCTATCTATCTATCTATCTATCTATCTATCTATCTATCTATCTATCTATCTATCTATCTATCTATCTATCTATCTATCTATCTATCTATCTATCTATCTATCTATCTAATTTCCTCTGTCTTATGTGTGGCATAGGCTGAACTTCTGATCACTTTGTCATTTCTGCTCCTCAGCTTTTTACCGAAGTCTTTAAATTGTCCTGCTGAACTGGTGGTCTGATTCAAACTCTTAGAATTGTTCATTTACAAGTGGACACATGTGATAATGACAACTGGATCCTCCCTTCCCTACTCCAGCCAGGATCCAATCTACCCAACCAGGGAGGTTTTCCACATGTGCACCAAAAGCCAAAACACCATATGAGACTCTGTATCTGGAGGAAAGCTTCATCTAAATTCCCTAATCATAAATCACATATTATCATTTCTTCCTCATTCTAGTGGCTGGTTAGGAGGTGATGTTTTAGGTCTTCTCATCCTCACCTTCTATCACTGAGTTATATGAGTCACTGTCCAAATGTGCAAAGTTCTGAAAACAGCAGAACACCTCCAGCTTTGGTGTTGGTGATCCTGGAGAGCAGTCACCTTTTACTTAACATTTACTTCCCACATAGAACACCACACCAGGTGTCATCGTATAAGTATGTGTCATAGTTACAATAGCAAACTCATGAGTAATAATGCAAAGTTAATAAATGAAGTGGAAATACATCAGACGTGGAAATAAAGACACAACTCTGAACTTTACAATGAAAAAGAGCTTGCATGAGGTAAATATGCAAAGAGTTCATGAAATTTAAGGAAATCTGAAGCCCCTTGACCAACACCTAGACCCTCTTGCTTAATATGTCCATCTCACAGGTCTGACATGGTGATGTCTGACACCCCAAATTAGAATACAACTAATATACATAAGTCTCTGGTCCAGAAATACTTTTATTTTAACACAATTACATTCTCACACACAAATTATATTCTCTTTACAAATACTCCTGGTGTGTGTTGTCCACCTGCACTCCTAACCTCCAGCTGAACAGGAGATGCCATTTTTAAAGGCAGACTTTTATACAAACTCGTAGGTCAAATGAAGTCCTCACAAGACAGTAGAGGTGTCCCCAGCAGCTTCTACCAATAGCTCTCAAGATGCTTCACAAGGAAGCCTTTCATAACTGCATATCTCATAAAGTCCTGCAGTTTCCTTAATTGCAGCATTAGCAGAGTGATGATGTTACTCAGCGTAGTGAGGTGAACATATTGTATGGGAGTCAGTCTGCAACTGACCTTCCTTCTCCAAATAAAGAACCACCAGTCACTCCAGCCAATCCAAACTGTCCTTCACAACATCAAAATAGCAACAAATGTGCTCTCATGATTGGTTATTCTTATCAGATGACTCAATTCTAAATCTTTATCCTATTTATTCAGATGTCTGTGGTAAGAGAGGTGGAAGAAAATGAGAAGAGCTTCACTGCTCTGATGCGGTGCATTGAGGAAGCCCACAGGAAACTGACTGAGAGGATCAGAGAACAAGAAAAGAGAGAAATGGAGAAGGCTGAAGAAGTCATGGAGCAACTGGAGAAGGAGATCGAGGAGCTGAAGAGGAAAGAAGCTGAGCTGAAGGAGCTTTCAGAGACCAAGGACCATCTGCACTTCCTGCAAGTGAGAGCGACATTTCACAGGGAGTTTGATCAGACTAGGGTGTGTGGGACCTGATAACATTTAGGGGGAAATTTAAAAGATCGGAGGAGTTTGTACAACATGACAAGAACAGGCCATTCAGCCCAACACAGATCGTCTTTTCATGTTTCATTAACATTTCAAATTTTCTTTTTACAAATATCTCAAAGTTGTTAACATTGTGTACATGACAGACAGATGAATCTACAGCTGTCTGTGTTACAAAGTAAATTTTTTATAAAGTGTAAAAGATGACATCTAATAAAGGATGGTGCCAACTCTTCTGCAAGGATACCTCCTGATGTTTCCATCCTTAAACTGATGAGATTCAAATCCTTCAGCATTTCCTCACAGCTCAGACCCCATAGTCCAGTCTCGTCTCTCACTTCTCATCTTTCTCATGTGCTTTTCTCTCGCACTCCACACAATAGTCCTGATGTCGACTGTGTTTCACAGACGTTAGTGAGATTCTCTTCTTGATTTAAACTCCACAAATGATGGTCGCTAAATAACTCAGCTTGCTCTAGCTTTCTCTCTTTTGTATGGTTGATGATGATGATGATGATGATGATGATGATGATGATGAAGACACAAAGGCTTCCAGGATTTCCTCACAAGTCACACTTCTGAGATGTAGACCTTCAATTCTATAATCATATTAAAGAGCTTTCTCCCTACATGTGTTAGTATTTACATTTAATTTAATTAAGTTTGTCTCAGAACCATCAAAAGCCAAACGCCTTGTTTTGTGTGTAAAGTCAATTCTGGACCCACCTGCCTTCTCGATCCCTTTATCTTGACTCTCCTCTCATGGTGTCCTGTGTGAAAAGCTCATTGATAGTTAAGGCTGATAATCTCTGATGCTCCACTACACTCCACCAAATATTCTCTCATAAATAACCAACAAGTCAATGACAGGCATTCTCATCATCTAAACCCACACTGACTGCCCACCACACTGATCTTTAATTCATAAGAGCCCCCTCTTATCAGCATTACTTACTTTTTAATGTCTACCTTCTGAAATCTCATCCCCTCTTCTCTCCTGATTCAGACTTTCTCCTCTCGCTGTGTCCTTACTGCTGATGGAGACTCGCTGAGCTTCACTGTCACCGCTGATTTCTCATCTGAGGACCTAAGAAAGGAGCTGTCAGGTCTGACAAAGAGTCTGGAGAAGATCAGCCAGTGGGACATCATGACAAGGACTCCACCAGGTACAGCATCTGGTGACATTGTGTTTGTTATTGAAGTCTATTAGGAGGACCAGAGTGACAATAAGAGGACACTGAAGAAGGCCTGCTCTTTAACTCTTTCAGGGCTGATGTTGACTTTTGTCAAAAGGAGGAGTTGACGATGGTAATCAACTGTAAACTGTGACTAAACCAACCGTTACGTTGGACTCTTGCTGCTAGAAGGAAAGTTAGATTTATTGGTTTGACCGAGATTCCCTGCGCTCACGTGAGTAGCAAGGCGCACACAATGGCAAAAATAGCACTGAGATCTGGCAAGAGATCAAAGCGAATGCGAAAAGCAAAATGCTCCATGGATAACGTCTTGCCTATCATTTCTGAACTGGACTATAACTTGTTGCACTCAGATTTTGATACAAGTGATCGAAAATGAATGTTAGGTTCCAGCTTCAGCTGATTGGTTCCCAGCTAGTAGTGTTACTGACAATGTTCACCAGGGAGGACTGCCACTTAAAAATGACAAGAGGTAGAATCCAGATTGTAATGCACTGCGACCGTGCCTACCTCCGTTGCTGTCCCAGCCATGTGAAGACAGCCTGGCAGCAAGCCTGCTGCTCATTCTTGGCAAACTGGCAGCCACAGCATGCAGCAACAGACGTTTTATGTTGATTTCTGTGTGAAAGCATCATTTTTTGGAAAAAATATTCAGCCCTCAAAGAGTTAACATTTATCTGACATCATCTGCTGTTTATTACTTTTACTATATAGTGCCTTTCACAGTCATTAGCTGAGTGATAACAAACTCTCTAAATAATCAGTTGATCTTAATCAGATGTTTTGGAATTTTAACTTGAAATGTTATACTCCTTATACTTATTCCACATACTCTCTTAAAATGTCCTTTTATCACTTAACTTTGAGATTCTTTTTATTTCCTTTGCTTTGCTCACCTTAAGATTAATGAACAGAAATGTGTTTTAAATGGCTAAGCCGGCTCAGAGCACAAATGAATTGTTTATTTGAGAACAGAGAAGACGTTAATGGAATCAAATTGAGCTCAGCGTCAGTGCTTTATAATATCAGAACATCTCAATCTGCTCCTGATGTCTTCAGTGTCCATTACATTCTGCTGGATGGAGTCCACGTTAAAAGTTCACGTTCATCCATTTTCAGCTGTGCTCCCCCTGAGCTCTCGTGTTTTATATTCCTGCTGTTGTTTGTTCAGAAGTCGTGTCTCCCACCGACATTTAAAAGGATTTTACTCACCAAAAGCATTTTATTTGATTTATTTTGGAGGTGAAGATAAGCAAATTGGAGGACTGCGTCAGAACTCTGACTACTTGAGGACAACCTGAACATTTCAGTGAGTGCAGCCTCAGATTAAAATACACTTTATAAATTTTGAATTACGTACGTTTACACATAAAGACAGCGATTTGTTTAAACACAAGCTAAGGTCAAGCAGCCAAGAGCACAGGGTCCATCTCGGCCGTCCACCACATTAGACATATACTGTATGTGTGTATTGTGAAAATAAGCAGAGAGAGTGGGCACAAAGAGTTGGGGTACCACCCTGAAATACCCCGTTTAATGATGAAGATGAAATAAAAAGCACAAAGACGGAGCACAATGATGACGTCTGCTGCAATCAAAGGCTGTCAAGTTAAAGTCACTTGTGAGTCGGAGCTCCGTCTTCCTCAGTCACAGATCTGTAATGAACACCCACTTCTGGTGACATTTTATAGTGGTGTCACATAAGAGGTAGAGCTTAATTAGCGGGCTGTGGAAGTGACGTTAGTCATCTTTTGGCCTGTGAACTCATTGAAGTGATGACATTAGCAGGAGGAGCACCCTCTCGACTCAGGATGGGATTTCTTAACTAGATGGAGCTCTGAAGATGTCCACAACTGTACCTGCTTGGCAAAATTTACAAAATACAGTATATTTATGACATTGTATGTCAGCTTTGTAAAGCTCTGAGTGGTCCCAGGAGCACAGAGGCCTCAGGAATTGTGAAGTTGGAGAAGTTTTGAGCCACCAGGACACTTTCTAGAGATGGCCAGTCTGAGTAATTGGGAAGGAAGGGCCCTGGCCAGGGAGGTGAACAAAAACCTAATGGTCACTACAACAGAACTTCAGTAGTTCTCTGCTGACATGAGAGAAACTGTAGGAAGGACAGCCATCTCAGCAGTGCTCCACAAATCAAGCGTTTATGGTAGAGTGGCCAGGCAGAAGATAATCTTGAGTAAAAGACAAATGACAGCCTGAGAGCATCAAGGGAAAGATTCAACGATCTGATGAGACAAACATTGAACTCTTTAGACAGAAGAACTAGCAGGATGTCTGGAGAGGACCAGGCACTGCTCACCACCTGCCTAATGCCATCTCTACACATGGTGGTGAAAGCATCAGGCTATGGGGACAGAATGACAGTTCAGAACTGAGAGGAGGAGACTGCAGTCAAATACTGAGAGGACCTTAAAGAAAACCTGTGACCTCAGACTGGGTGATGGATCAACGACCTGAAGACTACAGCCAAGACAACTATGGAGTGGCTTTGTGACAAGTCTGAGTGTCCTTGAGTGACCAGACTGAGACCCGACAGAACAGGAGAGACCTGAAGATGGCAGTTCACAGACGCTTACCTTGAAATCTAACAGAGTTTGAGAGGATCTGCCAGGAAGAATGGAATCAACTGGCCAAATACAGGAGTACGAAACTTGAAAAGACAATTAAGTCTATTATTTTTTTATTATTAATATCAATATTCAAATCGACATTTGGCCTAATTTCCCAGCCCTTGTATATTTTATAAATGTTTTATTTAAACTCCTCTGCATTTGTAATACGTGTTTATGAACTAAACTAAGATCCCCCAATGCCATCTTCACAGTTTCCATTCTTCTTCTCTTCTCTTTTTATTTTCAGCTCATGAAGCTCCAGTTTTCACCCTCCAGCTTCCTGAACCTCAGAGCAGAGACGACTTTTTAAAATGTGAGTTTGTGCTTTGACTGAATGGATCATCACAATAAAAATCATTGAAGTTTTAATAGAGCAGGACAGGCTTAGTATATGAAAGTCTGAGTGTTGTGTGACTGAGGGGCTGAGAGTGATGGGGGTCCTGTAACTGGTGCATTATGGGATAGAGAGACTCAGGCAGTGAATCACCAAAGCCATCTGTTAAACCCGAGTATTAATGTGTCCAAAAATATTTAAAAAGGGAAAAGTAAAATCCACGTCATGGGGTGCACTTACTTTTTCACATGACTGTATATTCAGACACAGTATTAGTTTAAAAATGAAGGGCAATTGTATGTGAAATAAGTTAAAGCTGACAAAAGTCCTCGTCATCCTCCATTCTTTACTCCAAAGAGCAGACACTTTGCTTTGAGTTCTCGACTTCACAAATTTTAAACATTAAAACAAATGAAATGGCAGAGACAACTATTGGGGGTCCTTAGAAGTTCAAAGACCTTAATGTACTGTTGTGACATCTCAAGCTGATTGATTCCTTTAATGAGTGTCACCGGAGTCTTCAGTCACTCAGTCAAGTCCTCACTCTGCTGTGTTGTGTCCTTGTGTGCCTCACACTGAACGATGAAAAAGAGACGAGGAGGAGATGAAGAAGGTCACAGCCAAGGGTGGTAAAGGTGAAGACTACAAGACCACCTCCACAGAGCTTCATATTCCAGTGAGCACAGCTGATAATATTCTCAAGATGTTTGAGGGTCTGCAGGGGCCTCATGTATAACGCAGTGCGTAGAACTCACACTATAATATAATAATAATTTAATTCATTACATTTATACATAACATGGCGTAAGCACAAAACCGGGAATGTGCGTACGCACAGAAAATTTCAGATGCAGAAATCTGTACGTACGCAAACTTCCACGTTCTTCCGCTACATAAATCCTGATCAGCGTGAAAAGTAACGCACGTGCACGCGCCTTCTGTCCCGCCCCAACTCCTCCCAGAATTTCGCCTCTTTGAATATGCAAATCAATATAAATAGCCTTCTGTGAAAAGACAATGGGAAAAGCACAGGGGAAAATATAAGAATTTCAGCGAATACCAAGTGGAGGCAAATGAAAAAACGTACTATTTGTTGGTTTAAACAGTGGTATAATCAACAAAATGAAGTTGATCGAGTGACAGAGTGTCGGAGAAACTCGAAAGCTCAAGTTCACAAAGTCACACAGTGCCCGAAATAAAAAAGAAATCACATATCAAATTCGCCGTGAAAAGGCGAGTCGTAGCCCACCATCTGAGTGTCATATGAAAGCTTTTTAGGGTACAGACAAAAAAAATAGGCACACATTGAGAATAAAGCTTGAAATGTCAACTTCAAACTCGAAAATTTCCACTTTAATCACGTAGTTTATTTTGTCATTAAAGTAGAACATTCATAAACTTTATCTTAAAATCGTTTAACTATTTTCTCAAATCACATTGTAAGTAAAGTAGCACTTTAAATGCTTTGTTCTGTTTTTGATCTTCTATGTGCTCTGTGTGTGAATCACTACCTGCTTCTTAAACCGGCTTTCTCTTTCTCTGACAGGACACAGAATCCATTACATTTGTGATATTACAGCTCTCTGAATAATTAAAATACTGAGATGTATACGTGATTTCTTTTTCATGATGATAGGAGTTAAAGCATGTTATTAAACATGGGAACACGGTGGTGCAGTGCTTGTTCATGTCTCACGCAAGAGGCTTGCTGCGCCATGTGCGACCTTCGATGAAATAATTTATTACAGCAGTACTGTCTTTCAAACGTACTAACCTCCAATTGCTGTCCTTACTTTTCTTTCAACAAATACCCAATCACCACACAATCAGCTCTGTAATAGACGTGAAGCCATCTATAAGCTTAGAACGCTGATTCTTCAAAACTTTTAAGGAGCATTGAAATATCTTTGTAGTACGTGTTTAATTATTCTATCCGTCTGTCCTTCCAGTGTCACGTCAGCACCAGCAAGAATAGATAGATAGATAGATAGATAGATAGATAGATAGATAGATAGATAGATAGATAGATAGATAGATAGATAGATAGATAGATAGATAGATAGATAGATAGATAGATAGATAGATAGATAGATAGATAGATAGATAGATAGATAGATAGATAGATAGATAGATAGATAGATAGATAGATAGATAGATAGATAGATAGATAGAGGGTAGATAATCTGTCAGTGGAGCAGGACAGTGACAGCAGTCTGTCGTTGAAGCTTCTCCTCTGTCTTGAGATGATACTATTTAGTGGATGCAGTGGATTCTCCATAATTGATAGGAGCCTGCTGAGCGCCCATCGCTCTGCCACAGATGTTAAACTGTCCAGCTCCATGCCTACAATAGAGCCTGCCTTCCTCACCAGTTTGTCCAGGTTTGAGGCGTCTTTCTTCTTAATGCTGCCTCCCCAGCACACCACCACGTAGAAGAGGGCGCTCGCCACAACTGTCTGATAGAACATCTGCAGCATCTTATTGCAGATGTTGAAGGACGCCAGCCTTCTAAGGAAGTATAGTCGGCTCTGTCCTTTCTTGCACGAGCATCAGTATTGGCCATCCAGTCTAATTTATCATCCAGCTGCACTCCCAGATATTTATATGTCTGCACAATCTGCACACAGTGACCTTTGATGATCATGGGGTCTATGAGGGGTCTGGGCCTCCTAAAATCCACCACCAGCTCTTTGTTTTTGCTGGTGTTCAGTTGTAGGTGGTTTGAGTCGCACCATTTAACAAAGTCATTGATTAGGTTCCTATACTCCTCCTCCAGCCCATTCCTGATACAGCCCACGATAGCAGTGTCATCGGCGAACTTTTGCACATGGCAGGACTCCGAGTTGTATTGGAAGTCTGATGTATATAGGCTGAACAGGACCGGAGAAAGTACAGTCCCCTGTGGCGCTCCTGTGCTGCTGACCACAATGTCAGACGTGCAGTTCCGAAGACGCACATACTGAGGTCTGTCTTTAAGATAGTCCACGATCCATGGCACTAGGTATGAATCTACTCCCATCTCTGTCAGCTTGTCCCTAAGGAGCAGAGGTTGAATTGTGTTGAAGGCGCTAGAGAAGTCTAGAAACATAATTCTTACAGCACCACTGCCTCTGTCCAAGTGGGAGAGGGATCGATGTATACAACGCAATGCAGGAACAATCCCTGAAATAGCTAGCGCTGCAGCACCGTGTCCTCACATGTTTAATTAAAAACAATACAGATTATTTAAATGAAGTTAAAGTTTTATCTGTATAATATAATCAAAATATTTTGCTGCATTTCATTTTAAAAATGATACCGTCATCATATGTAAATACGCGCTTTATAAAGTGTCGCAGGTTGTGCAATATTATAACTGTAGTGCAAGTTTACAGTGAGGTGATTGAACTTATAAGTACAAACAGTTCTACAAGGAGCACTTGATGGACTGATTTAGTGCGTTTAGAGTTCTTGGGATGAAATGTTTTCTAAACCGCGAAGTCCGTACAGGAATGTCTCTGAAACGTTTTGCCGTGGCTGAGGCAGCATCTGCTTCATGCTGTGTACCGATAATTCTCTTTCCAATCAGCTACTGCTGTGATTCCCCACTCAGATGCAGTGATTTAAATACTCCGAGTGGTGCAGTGAGAGTAATATGGAAAAAGATGATCTGCTGTGGCAACCCTTAACGGGAGCAGCTGAAAGAAGAAGAAGAAGATGAAGTGAGAGAAACAACGCTAAAGCAGTTATGGTATTTGGAATACTATGGCTATTCCCTGGACCATTATATTGCTGCAGGTTAATTACAATCAGATGCATTACACTAATAAACAATATGCAGTTAGTTTCAGTGTATTTATAAAGCCGCGTCAGGAATGTGGAACTAAGAAAGAAAGGGTAACCACACAGGAACAGTAGCACTGCTTTGATGCTGGGTGCCGCCAGTCTGCAAAACCGAGTGGAGAAATTGCGTATGCCAAGGTATGAGATACCGTGGGAATGTGCGTGGCTTTACACCAAGTTTAGGTTTTATACATCGCGATTTGAACGTGCAAACGTGTGTACGCAACATTTCTGTGCGTACACACCGTTTATACATGAGGCCCCAGGACTGTAGCCCACCTCCCTGATGAGACCACCAGAGTAAAGCTGACCTCCGATTGAACAGAAGGAGAGTTTAAATGGAGGAGAAAATGTAGTGTGGTCTGGTGGTGAAGACTTTGGAGTTCAAACCCTGAGGTTGTGGGTTCAAATCCCACTACTGACACCACTGTGTGACCTCAGCAAGTCACTTCACCTGCCTGGGCTCTGATTGGACAACTAAAAGAAAAGAAAACAATGGAATCTGAGATGATGGGAGTCACCTTGGATAAGAATGACAGTCAAATAATAAAAAGAGATGACAGGAAACACACGAAAGAAAGAGAGAGACAATGACAGATGGGAAAGGCACTATATAATAGATAGATAGATAGATAGATAGATAGATAGATAGATAGATAGATAGATAGATAGATAGATAGATAGATAGATAGATAGATAGATAGATAGATAGATAGATAGATAGATAGATAGATAGATAGATAGATAGATAGATAGTAAAAACAGATTGCAGCTTTTATTCAAATAATTTTAGTGGTTGTGAAGTGTGACAGTGGATTGATTTTAAATTTAAGAGGTGGACTGTGACAATAAAACATGTCATTTAATAAAACCAGCGATCAGTGTGGACAGTCCATTAGAACTTTGACCTCAATGGTGACCTTATGTTGTTTATCATAATTTCTGACGACTCAGACGACTTTCAAATGACTGACTTCCCTGCCTTTCACTTTGTTGCCTGTTGACATCTTTTCATGATTTAATTTTTAATCCCCACAGATTCTGTCCAATCAAATGAGCTCTTTACTATTAGTGTCTAGTCAGCACAGCTCCTGATTGGCTCTTGTAAATTGTCTGTGCTGTGCTCCGCCCCCAGTCCCGTTACACACTCCCAGATTTTCTCACTCATTTTCTTTTCTCTCCTTTCAGACTTCTGTCCCCTCACACTGGACATCAACACGGCACACAGATGGCTCCGTCTGTCTGAAAGGAACCAGAAGGTGACACGTGAGAGGACAGAAGCCAAATATCCTGCTCATCCTGACAGATTTGACTGCTATGCCCAAGTTCTGTGCAGAGAGGCTCAGACTGGGACTCGCTGTTACTGGGAGATGGAGTGCAGTGGACACTTCATGACGATTGGAGTCGCATGTAAAGGACTGAGAAGGAAAGGAGGGAGCGTGGAGTGCATCCTTGGAAACAACGACAAGTCCTGGTGTTTGCTGTGGTCTCATTCCAAGTACTCTGTGTGTCACAATAACCAGGAGACTGAAATCAGCGCCCCCTACAGCCCCAGAATAGGTGTGTATCTGGACTGGCCTGCTGGCTCTCTGTCATTTTATAGCGTCTCAAACACAATGACCCTCCTGCACAGGTTCAACACCTCCTTCACTGATCCCCTCTATCCAGGGTTTTGTCTTTATTTAAAATCCAGTGTAACAATCTGCCATCTGACAGCATGTGACCACTGACCAGTACCCTCCACTGGTCACTTGATGTCCCCAAAAGCTCAGTTGTCTTTGTGTTTGTAGTTTGGGGTTGCCTCGAAACCTTGCATATTGTAATCATTTTAGTTAGCCAATAAAAGGTGTCATTTTGCTTGGCTTTTCCCTAGTTTGGGCTCAAAATATAATTTACATTATAGGTGTGTGTTGGGGGAGGGGGTGGGTTTTGGTGGGGGCAGCACCTCTGTGAGTGAATTTGTGGATGAGAATGAGGGGCGAGTGCGGCTGTCAGGGTCTCCATTATTACTGGGTCTGAGTAGCCAATCAGGTGTGTGTGTCATAATGAGGGGCGGTGACACCTCAGACCTACAAATACCAGTCTGACCAGCAGGGGTCACTGTTGATTCACAGCCACATGTCCTTCAGGCTGACACCCCAACTGCTGTATCCTCTGATTGTCACTGAATGTCACCTGTTAAGTCAGTCTATATAGTGCCTTTCATTAGTGCTCAGTATCCAGAGCCTCATTCCAGTGACTACTTAGGAGCACAGAGTGACAGAAGTGACAGGAGTGCTGGCCTCTGAACAGACATCGTCTGCCCCTCTATTAATTACTCTGGTGGTCTGTCACCTCTGAATGAATTCACTGTGAATGTCTAAAGACGAGGACTCACCGCTCAATCACATGTCGGCCATACTGATGGAGTTTGTTGTTTTACTGAGTCACTTGGTGTCACGTTAGACATTAGACTTCACCTCCTCCTTGTTGTTCCCACTGTCACCCAACCTCAAGGAGATGAGTCAGCTGACTGACTACTCCATCACTATCGCTGTTCAATGTGACAATCAGATGTGACACTTGGGGACACTTTTATCTTTCCACTGACAAACACATTCCCAGAATTAATTTACAATTCTCTTAGGACCCCTCAAGGACCAGCGTTTCACCTGACATCAGTGTGTGTGAAGAAGCCAATTAAGGTCCAGGCTGACAGCCCCCCCCACTGTGTATTACAGGCCTCACCAGCAGATGGCGACTATGACTTCTAAATCTGTCATCTTCATGGAGCCTGAGGGGTTAAAAGGAAGAGGAGAAGGTGAATAAAGAGTGAGGGGTGAGGATGATAGAGAAGAGCGTCAGGGTGATAAAGGGTGAGATGAGTGACCTGAGACAGAGTGAGTCAGACGAGTGTGTCACTTGTGTGTTTGTGAGTTTTGTTCCTCCCTCCTGATTTTCTCCTCTTTGACTCGTCACACACTGATGGCCGTCCTGTGATCACAGATTGTATTCCTCGTTGATCAAATCCGTATCTCGATGTGTGACTGACGTCTGATTCTTTAAGCACTCGCTCATCAGACAGGTTGTCACCCGATGAGCTCTTCAATGCTGACCTAAGCCCTGCTGCCCTCTTCTCTCTCCTGTCACCTCAGCCATTGCTTCAGTCCCCGCTGTGTGACCTCAATAATCCACTGGTCTGTCTGGTCACTCAGGTCCTCCTCACAGCTGCACACTGGCAGTCCTTCAAACTCTACAGGCTGACAGCCATGTTGTCCTATCGTCTGATGTTTGTGTTGGTTGAGGTCATCTCCTGCTGACCTTGGGGGCTTTTAGAGCTCAGGATTAATGAAATGGAAATGTCAGTCAGCAGGTGGGCAGGTGGGCACATTCAGGGCAAAATGTCACTTAAAAGTCGATGAGCACACTGGACACATCGCCAGTCACTGATAATCGACTCCACGTCAGCTCCTGTGGCCCTCATCATGTGCTGTCAACTCAGACGCTGGTCATGTGACTTGCACCTTAGTGACATTCCTGTGACTTTCAGGGCTGTGACATGAGCTGATTCTTCTGGAGCCAAACTGCTCCCTCTTGTGGCCTCTCTGCATATTAAACACATGAGAAGTTAGGATGTGAAGTGTTTGGTGAGATCTAAAAAATATTCAGAATATTGACATCACCTTGAAGGACAGTTTGATTTAATAATAATTAATGTGTAAAAGAACACTTATTTTAGATTAATCTTTAATTAATTATGATTAGGTGTTACATTCAGAGAGATAAATGGGCTGTTAATGCTTCACAGTTTGTAAAATTTGAATTGGTTATTAATCTAAAAAGATCAAAACACACAAAAAAATAAAATATGGACGACTGTTATTTGTCAAATCTTTTAATTTGGTCATTTTTGATTTGTAAATTCCACTGATCAAATCTCATATTTTGAATGTTCTGATGATATTAGGACTTCTTGTTTATGATTAATCCTCTATAATAAAAAGACAAGCGTCAGTGTGTCTGTCTGTGTATCTGTCCAGTCACTTTGTCTGTGTCTTTCCAACAGATGGCACCTCACAAACATTAGCTCTGCTTTTATGACTCCCATGCTAATCAATATCATCCGGTTACAGAGCCGCAGCCCCAGACGTCACCACTGATATCGGCCAGCAGTTTAATGACAGAATGTGTGTTAGTGTGAGTGTGATTAGTGGGCACCATACCAGCCTGTAAACCTCCCTACAGGTACACATCTGCTGGTCCAGACCTGCGACAGTTTGTTGTGCTTCAGTTCTGCAAACAGAATGGCATATAACAGAGACAAAAGCATTGGATTTGTCATTCCAACAGATGGCACATCACAAACATTTGTATTAATGTACTGTACTACTACAAACATTTGTGATACACCATCTGTTGGAATGATAATTGCAATTCATTTTATTACTACATGCATTTCAAAATACATTCCCACAGATAGTGCACTGCAAATATTAACACTGAGATCTACGTTGATTACTTAGCATTCAACCCATCTAGACATGTAGAACAGCTAGTATTTTAATAAAGAACAAAAAGTTATAAAAAAATATATACAGTATATATTTTTTTTTTTTTGCAACGTGAGACTCGCAGTCAGATTAACTGGATTCAATTAACAAATTTTGGGGTTTGTGTTAAGTAGTGAGAAGTCAAGTAAAATTAACCCATTATTAGGTAACTAAAAATATTACAATATGCAAGCTTTTGAGTCAACTCTGGACCCTTCTTCAGGCGAGATGTAATCAAAAAAAAAAAATTCGATCGCAGATATTTTAACGCGTTATCTGCGATTATTCAGCAGTTTAAGTTCTTACAGATTTGCGCCACTTGTCCAGCTCAAGTTCTTCTTCTTGCTCAGTCGACTTCCAGTGCCATCCCATAATAGTCACAGACACTCCCTCTGTAGATGTCGCTCTCTCCTTGGTGTCTTCATCACTGATGTTCTCCTTGATCGTTTCCTGGCGCTCCTTAAATCTCCCGAGTGTGCGCACATAACCGTGGACTGTCTCAGCCCGTCTTGTGTTAATGGCGGACACTTTGAGATTGCAGCACCGACTGAGCCTCGACTGTAAGCAGACGGCTATTCCCGTGAGGCTCACTCCGTTAAGTCTCAGTGTGACACGCGCGCTTCACTGAATGCCCGACTGGTTTAGTCCGGTGCTGCGCTTTGAAATCAGCGGGAGCGCGCAATGAGGGGAGGTGGGGGGGGTGAATGCGGAGCGCAAGTTTGGTCCGCACGTTGAACGGCACCTTCAGGTTATTACAATTTACCGGGCAGGTTATGAGATCGCAGGTGACTTTGACTGCAGTTTGAAAGACACAAATACAAACACGCGTTAAAAACAGTGTGACTGCGCCGCCACCATTCATATGATTCCATTTGATTATTTATTTTCTATTTTATTTATTTATTTTTGCGCACTGCACTTCTGGGGGGTGTTTTCCGTACGCCGCTTAAATCATCCTAGACCAGGTGCCTCATCTTGGATAAGTTAATTCCGGTGAAACTCATCCAGATAAGTCGGTTTTTCAAACACAGCTGTGTATTAGTTTAGTGTAGCTGGATCTAATCATCCGAGATGAATGCGCGCGCCCGCGCTGATTGAAAAGCCCATATATATTGAGTCTAGAAAACATGATCAGCAAGTCTTTGACAGGCTGTAACAAAATGATGTAAAAACGGGCGCATTTTTTTTCCTCACACAAGACCTTTTATTCGAAGGACATGAAGAATTTCAAGATTTTATATGCACAAGGGGTAACAATGCAAAAACAGCCCAAACCAGAAAAGACGGCTGGCAAAAAGTGGGCGACAAATTAAACGCGTGTGCATTGTACTTACTGAATGCAGCGTTTCATAAGTGTCAGATTAATTATTATTTAATATGTCATAATTCCAGATCAAACGTGAGTACAAGGAGAACATGGGAACAGGTTAAAGTGAAGTACAAGAATATACTTCAAACTGGTAAATATTGGTATATAACTATTTCAAGAATTGTTGACATAAAGAATCATATATAATATAAAAAAATGTTAATTCTAAAGCTAATAAGAAGGCAAACAAGCAAAAAAACAGGTGGAGGTCCACGCAGTCCAGACCTAACCCCTGCAGAAGAGTTGGCTCTCCACTGAAATGCCCATCGCCCTGTTTCTGAGGGCATCAGGGGGAAGCTCCTCCTCAGAACCAGTGGCAGGATGCAGTGGTCACTTCATTTTAGATAAAGGATGGTCATTGCATATATTTGTCCTCAATGTGTGCCATAGTTATATTCCATATAGCCCTCTTTTTTTGGGGTATAAAAAAGTGCCGCTTGCAAAAACCTCAAAGCAATGCCTACTGTCTGTGTGGTTGTGAGAGCCCAAATTCGCCAGGTTTGACTTCGAATATAAGGTGCTAATAAATCTTTCAGGTACAATATTCCCCCTCGGCTAAAGCGGAATCTTTCGTACAGAATTTCCTCCGGGAGCAATAAAGTATCTTGCCGATCGTGCAAAACTCTCTCCAAATGAAATTCTCATTGTATAATTTGCGCATCAAAATCAATTGGGGGTGGCACGGTGGTGCAGTGGGTAGAGCTGCTGCCTCGCAGTTGGGAGACCTGGGGACCTGGGTTCGCTTCCTGGGTCCTCCCTGCGTGGAGTTTGCATGTTCTCCGCGTGTCTGCGTGGGTTTCCTCCGGGCGCTCCGGTTTTCCTCCCACAGTCCAAAGGACATGCTGGTTAGGTGGATTGGCGATTCTAAATTGGCCCTAGTGTGTGCTTGGTGTGTGGGTGTGTTTGTGTGTGTCCTACAGTGGGTTGGCACCCTGCCCGGGATTGGTTCCTGCCTTGTGCCCTGTGTTGGCTGGGATTGGCTCCAGCAGACCCCCATTCAGATTCAGTGGGTTGGAAAATGGATGGATAATTCTAGGAATGTGTTTGATTTTATTTAATAAATGTTCAAACCTTTCTGAGGACACGTTTCCACTTTGACATTATGGGTTGTTGAGTGTTAATTGAAATGAAACAAATGAAATCTCCAACTCAATAAAATGAAGGGGTCTCAATGCCTTCTAAATCCACCAGTCCTCAGTCAGGCCAGGCCAGGACTGCACCACACCATCCAACAGCACCAATGCCGACAGCCCCCTCATCAACAGACCCCCACAAGATCCCTGAAGTTGACACCTTCACCTCCATCACCTGCTTTACCCTCCTCACAGCAGTCGGCCATTATGGCCTCCTTCCTGGTTATGCACACTTCAACCTCCGTCACCAGCCAGACGTGCATTCTCTCGTTCATCGACATAAACAACCTTCCATCAGTAGATGGTTCATCATCACCTACTTCACAGATATTTGGGCCCCTTCCATCATCATCATCATCATCAGCTGGCTCTTTTCTACTCCTGCACTCCTCACCCACAGCCTTAATTCCAATCATAGCTAAAGGACGATGTCAGAAATGTAAAGTGGGTATGACTTGGAGTGGAAATAAAAACGCTCAAGACATTGAGCTCATTCGGTTGGCTACATGTCACACTACATGACTTTTCAGCCATCGCCTTCATTTACAAATCGTGGAGACTTGAGGCAGACACACTGATGACTTCCAGCCTATGTAGTGTGACATCCACATGAGACTCACCAGGACATACATTTATAGGTGTGGTCTTCTCTGTGAGAACTGAAATGGAACAAATTGTATCACAAATTAGGACAAAGAAATCAGCCCAAAAAATAAATGTAAATTTAGAAATAACTCGGAGCAGAGACAGGCAGGTGTACCACCGAGACGCGTACACATTAGTCAGGAAAGGCTGGCAAAACCAACAGGGAGGAGGAGTCGCCACTGATGTCAAAGAGAAGTTCAACTCCCAGTGTAATTTTTAGTTGTCCGCATCAGGCATTGGGGTCTTATAAGGTTAAAGATACGATGTTGACCTGGATTTGGGGCCAGCCCAAGGTTAATCTTCTACCAAGGAAAGAAGAATTTAGTGAAGTGATGCAACCGACAGGAAGACCACATGGAAAAGTTATAGGACTGCTCATGGATACCGATTTTAAAGGGGAAAATGACTTTACTATTCACTAGTCTCATAGTGTGACACTGGCTTACGGCAGCATTTGAAGTGGCTGTCAAAATGCAGAAAGCTCACAATATGTTGGAAATTAGAAGGTGTGCAGAAAAGTCACAAGACAGATGTGTAATCTGAGATCTTCAAGGCAACGAGATCCACCAACCGTGGTTGTTAAGTGTGACATGCCGTCCAACTCAAAGTCATATAGTGTAACGCTGGCCTAATGGTCACTTATGGTGACTCCTAGTTGCCTTTAAGGAAATGAGACCCAGTAGGTGTAGTTGTTAAGTGTGACATGCTCTTTGACTTGACGTTGGCAGTGTAATGACAGAATCAGACAGCATAGTAATTGGTGTCAAAATACAATGAGTCTCAAATGCTTAGAAAATTAGAAACTGGGCAGAAAAGTCACGAGGGAGTCATAGAATTCATTAGTCGTTAGACGCCCACCAATTGAAGTCATTAACATCGGGTAGAATGACATTAAAATTAACACAGGACATTAAGTAGATGTCAAAATACAGTGAACTTGTGATAATTCAGAAATTTAAAGCTGCTGAGAATTTGCGATGGAATCGTGGAAACCGTAATCCTCCTATGTGAATCCTAGTCGTGCAATCCGACCTCCTCACTGAGACCAAATACAGCAAGTCCAGTTTTCGTCAGACATGTTCCCCAACTTGAAGTCTTGTAGCATGATGTTGGCCAAAGGCAGCACATTAATTGATCTGTCAACATGCCGTAAGCTGGCAATCCTTAGATAAATGTTGTGAAGGAGTCATGTCATCCATTATACCGCAGCATTCCTATTCATGTAATGGAGGATTAAGCCCGGCAACTAAAGGTTTTAAAATTTGAAATGCACTCCAACTTGAAGTTGTGTAGTGTGACGCCAGCCTAACGGTCATTCCCTGTGATTACAAGTCCTTTAATTCAAAGCAATGAGGTCCTGTAAATCCAGTTGTGTAGTGTGACTTGTTCTACGACTCTGACGTGTGTAGTGTGATGCCAGTCTAATGGTTATCGTGTGTAATTTCAAGTCATAAAACTCAACATCATCAGATCCAGCAAGTCCAGTTGTTAAGTGTGACGTTCTCTCCGACTTGAAGTTGTATAGTGTGACGCTATCTAATATCTTCTCCAGAAGCCATTTTAAAAGTTCTCAAGGTTTCCACTTGAACTCCATGACTCTTTATTTTGTTCTACGGTTGTTTGTTATGAGCCATTTTGTCTCTGCCTTTCCAAAAACAATAATGGACACCGCCACCATTGTTTAGATTCTTCACATTTCTGAAACAGCACACTTACGATGACACAGAACACTCATGTTAACAGTTCAAAACCTCCATCCCTGTACCCTCCTTGAAGCCACAGTTTTGATTTTTCATGCACAGAAAATGGTGAAGCACAGAATTAAGACAAGCAGGATGGTTAAAGCAGGAAGTTAGCTCCAAATATATTACAAACTTCCTCTTCATTTTTGCAGCCGGAGTGTTCACAGGGCTCAACCATAAACTTGAAGTGATCTGTGACAGCTCTGTAGTCACAAATGTCCTGGCCTTTAGGGATTACCGAGGGAGGTCTCCACCCAAGAAATCTCTTTAAACGAAAACAGAGAAGATGCCTCGGTTCATGTGGGTGGGCACTTGTACAGCTTGCAGATATGTCCGTTTAACCCCCAAAGAGTCACGTCAATAACACAAACCGAGCGGTCACTCTCCTGCAAGCTGTTCAAGCTTCTCTACCTCGTTTGAGGCCATGTTCTTGGCATGGATTCTCCTGTGCTTCAGCAGAGTGTTTGATTCGCGGAATCTCTTCCCACATTCAGGACAAGAGTAGGACTTCTCACCAGTGTGGATCCTCTGGTGGTCTTGCAGGGTACTTTTATATGTGAATCCTTGCCCACAGTCCATGCAGAAATCACTTCTCTCCCGTGTGGATGACCTGATGTCGCCAAAGATTACACTTGTGTGTAAATTTCTTCCTGCAGTGAACGCAGGAGTATGGCTTCTCCCCGGTGTGAAATTTCATGTGGTGTTGAAAGTACCGGCTGTAGATTAAGATCTTCCAGCAATATTGGCAACAAAATGGCCACTGCCCAATGTGAATCCTCTGATGCTGCTGAAGTTTCCCCTTTAGTCTGAACCTTTTCCCACACTGGTTACAGAAATATGGATACTACCCGGTGTGAATCACCAAATGCTCTTGCAGTCCGCCGACCACTTGGAAGCATTTCCCATACACGGGGTAACTGTGTGGCTTCTATCCGGTGTGGATTCTCTGATGCTGCAGGAAGTGGTTTTTACGTATGAACCTCTTTCCACAATTGCTACAAGAATGGGGTTTGTCGCCGTTGTGAATCTGCTGGTGGCCCTTCAGCCTGTACTTGTAGGCCAAGGTCTTCCCGCACACCTTGCAGCTGAATATCTGGTCTCCGCTATGAAGCCGCTGATGGTGCTGAAGGGTTCTTTTCTTGGTGAACCTCTTCTTGGGTCTCTCGCCGGTGTGCGACAGATGATGTCGCTGAGGTCGGTTTTACGAATGAAGCTCTTCCCACACTCCGTATGGCAGTGCAGCCGCTCCCCGATGTGAATTCGCTTGTGGAATTTCAGGCTGTTCTTGCAGGCAATCATTTTTCCACACTCCTTGAAGAAGAAGGCCTTTTCTAAGCTGTGACACCTCTTTTGGTGCTGAAGGGCTCTTTTTTCTGTGAAACTCTTCCCACACTCACTGCAGCTAAATGGCTCGTCTTCTCTGTGTGTCTTCAGGTGCTCCAGGAAGTGGCGCTTGTGAATAAAACGCTTCCCGCATTCTGTGCAGCAGTGCGGCTTCTCTCTGGAATGAGTCTTCTGGTGAGTCTGGAGGTACGCCTTACACACAAACGCTTTTCCACAATCGGTGCAGCAGTGCGGCTTCTCGCCGGTGTGAATGCGCTGATGCTGATGAACGTAAATCTTGTGTGTGAATGTTTTGCCGCACTCACTACAGCAGTACAGCTTTACTCCGGCATGAATCTTCTGGTGTGTCTGGAGATACGCTTTACACGCAAATGACTTTCCACAATCATTGCAGTGGTATGGCTTCTCCACGGTGTGACTTCTCTCGTGTATGCTGAGGTAACGCTTTTGCAAGAACTTCTTCCTGCAGTCCGCACACTCATACAAATTCTTGGTGTTATTGTTAAACTCGTTATCGGCTGTGGTGTCTTCGATTCCTGCTATTTTGGAAGTTGTCATGCTGGTAAGGAGTCTCCGGTCCAGAATCAAAATAGGCGTCCTCACTTTCTGGAAATTCAGTGGGAATCACCATGACGATGAGGTCATCTGGATTTTCAGAAACTTCTCCTCTCTTTCACCTCACTATGAAAAAAAAATAAAAAATGAGCACATATAAAACTCTGGAATGTGACCCTCTACAAACACAGCCTCCCGGCATTAAAAAAAAATTAAAATAACAAAAGCTGGAACTCTAAGTAGGCCAATAAATACAGCTAAACTAATGGGGGTCTGGCATCGGGGACAACGCAGAAGTTCTGATTAGTACGACATTCTTATAACATGCACCTAGCCTTTTTTTATCTCATCTTATTAAGGATTTTTTTTCTTCTTTTCCACTTTTCCCCAACCCCCCAAAAGGAGATTGCGAGTTAATGTAAGTTCGAGTTGGGGATCTCGGTTTCAAGTCCCGGACAATAAGCTAACAATATGAAGAGATCTGCACAATTCATGAAGGAGATTCATAAATCGGAAAAAGTCAACATTAATACTTTTACCTTCTCTGTTGTGATCCGAATTTGGAGATGGACTTACTGTCATAAATAACTTGCAACAAAAAAAAATAAAATAATAAGTAATACAATTTATTAGTAACGTAACAATAATAGATAGATAGATAGATAGATAGATAGATAGATAGATAGATAGATAGATAGATAGATAGATAGATAGATAGATAGATAGATAGATAGATAGATAGACAAAACAAAATGATGATAAATTAGATGAACTTTTTCTCTAATATAAAAAGGCACATTGCTTATGAATTTTGATCTTTCAATTCATGTGGTTAATATGGAGAAGTTCTTTAGCCAGTTACTAAGATTCTACAGCCTGCTTGTTGGAGGTGTCCTGAGAATTTATACAGTTTTAAAATTTGCATCACCTGGTCTTTCCTTTGTTTAATGCATAAACAAGGTGTACACACAAGAATATTGCATATGCCTGTCTGTTTCCACAATCACTTTGAGATGTATTCAAATCGAAACATTTTCACAGCAGCCTCACACCGTGCACACGCATGTTTCTGATCGGTTTTCCAAATGTCAAAGAGGTGCTACTGTTTCTGTGTCTTTCACCTTTCTTTTTCGTATGTGCATCCCTGATGTGGTCTTTAATCACATACACCAAAATTAATTGCACATCGTTGTACAAACTTAATTCACTTGATTGTAATCATTCTGTAACAATACAATGGCTCACGGAATGGCCAAACTATTCCAACTCTCATGGCTGTTTTAGCATTGTTAGAAGACATTGCAAATAGAAGAGTTAGAAGAGAGTGTGTATTTATAGATGATGTTGATGACTGGCTTCTAAGTCGATTTCGATATTCCAGATCTCTCCTCTTGGCGCTGTGTGCTGATCTGGTGCCAGCTTTACAAAGGCAGACTTTGAGGACTTGTGCTCTATCTGCTCCTTTGCAAGTTCTGTCCACTCTCAGGTTTTTAGCCAAAGGAGCTTTTCAATGTGAACCTGCTGACTCATCGGGTATTTCACAAACATCATCAACTCACTCCATGCCAGCTGTATTGGGTGGCATTATCTGCTTGTCTTCCAGATAGGTAAACTTTCTTTACACTGTGGTTGAACTGGCAAACATCAAAATGCAATTTGCAGCAACATCCGCTTTTCCAAATATAATTGGAGAGGTCGCCAGACAAGTTACATCAGCCAAGGATGAATCACCAAAGAATGAGCTGACATTACATCATCTATAGCTGAAGAGCCTATAAAAACCGTAACTCCACACAGTCGCAGGTGCTTTTTATAACTAGTGTGGTAAAAGGCAAGCAGTCCTTTAAAGGATAGCGAGTCACCTCAAAGGGCCATGTAAAGAGTAAAGAATCGATCCATTGTGGCACTAGGCATTGATGCTACAATATAAAGGCACCTTCAGAGAATGAATTTACTTACAGTCATATGAAAAAGTTTGGGAACCCCTCTCAGCCTGCATAATAATTTACTTTCAATATAAAAGATAACAGTGGTATGTCTTTCATTTCCATGCCTGGAACATCTGAGTACTGGGGTGTTTTCCGAACAAAGATTTTCAATGAAGCAGTATTTAGTTGTATGAAATTAAATCAAACTAGCCAACCTGTGATCCGGCTGCTTTTTTAATGATTTTTAAGCACAGGGAAAAAAAATAACATTTGAAAAATCCGTAATTTAATAAACCACCAAAAAAACGGGAGGAGAGGGGAAGGACTCCCAATTTGCTAGTCTGCTGATTTCTCATTCAGTAAGCACTGCCTGCTCATGTGCCCACCCCAACTCGTCACCTGAGTCGTTTTCGTCTTTGCACAATCGACATGCACCTGTGAGTCACGTAGACTTTTCATTGTTGTTTGCGGTTCTGGCCGCTTTTCGCGTACTGAGTTGTTCCGGAGTCCCAGTTAAGAAACACTTTTTTAATGTCTTTTAAGCACAGGGGAAAAAATGAACATGTGGCCTGGTGCATTTTTTAACTGCCTTGTGGCGCTGTAGTAGTGCTGCTGCTTTGCAGTAAGGAGTGGAAGATTGTGGGTTCACTTCCCGGTTCCTCCCTGTGTGGATAGCAAATTATCCGCAAGAAACTGTTTTACACGCTGCATACCAACCCGCGGCATAGTATATGCTGCATAATCACACCGCTTTTTAAATGTTTTTTAAGCAGAGGGAAAAAAATTAACATTTGCAAAATCCGTAACGCTGCTTCAGTAAGTACAATGCACAGGCATTTAATTTTGTCGGCCACTTTTTGCCAGCCGTCTTTTCTGGTTTGGGCTGTTTTTGCAGTGTTACTGCTTGTGCATATTTAATCTTGAAATCCTTCGAGTAACTAATTAACTAACTAACACCCACCCACACAGCTTGCGTGAAAAAAATGCGCCCGTTCTTTCATCCTTTTGTTGCAGCCTATCAAAGACTTGCTGATCATGTTTTTCTAGACTATATAATATAGCATATAGAATATACATTGGCTTTTCACTCAGTGCGGGGGCGTGCATTCATCTCGGATTATTACATTCAGCTAATATGCTACATGGCTGCATTTGAAAAACCGACTTATCCCTGATGAGTTTCACCGGCATTAATGATTAGGAATCTGGTTGGAACAAAACCCTGCAGCCACAGGGGTTCCCCAGGACCGAGTTTGGGAAACACTGCTGAACAGAGACGAAACCGACTCAGGTGAGGAGTTGGGGCGGGCAAAGTAGTTGCAGCTATTGATTATTCAGTGTTGTTTGCCTGGGTGTGTGATCTGCATTGACTGACATGGCTATTTTCTGCGTATCCCATGGTTGTCTTCCGGCAGTGTGAATGCCTCGAGACACAGGGCGTCCTTGTGTGGTGAGTTGTTGCAGTTTGTGACCATGTCGCCAAAGTTATCCCAATGTTGGCAAACAAAGCCAACAGCCATGTTGCGAAGTTTGAGAAGAACAGTCTCGTCAATGACATTTTTCCAAAAAATGATAGGCAGATTTTTGATGGGTGATGCGGTCGGGTGTCGTAACCAAAACGAATAATGAAAAGTCAACATGGCTCAGAGGTGCATGTGGACTCCTAGCACAGACGAAAGGGACTAACTGGGTGGTTGGTGAGTTTTTGCGTCCAGGCACATGAGCAGGCAGTGTGAATGCCTAGAGAGCGAGGGTAGAGCGGGACGGGGAAAAAGGAGTGTTGGTGGGTGGGGAAACGTGTTCCGTGTTCCTGCAGGACCATCTAAGAAGACGCATGTTTGTTGCGGAAGTGAATTGCTGTATGTAGCGTGTAAATCAGTTTGCTATGGTGCACGCTGTTGTGCGTCGTAAGCGAAAAGTCAACGTAGCTCAGAGGTGCATGTGTACTGTATCCCAGACGAACATAAATGACGGCGTTTTTTCCCAGTCGTCGCGTCCGAGTTGGTGGGCGTGGCTCTGCGAGTTGTCGTCGTATCCAATGGTCTAAGAGTTGGTGGGGGTGGCTCCTTCCTGCGTGCGCCATGGGAGGCTTACTTGTCGGCGGCTTAGTGAATCCACGCCCCTTCCGGCGTGTTTTCCATGGGTTGCTGCTTGTCAGTGGATTAGTGAATTATATATATAGATGTGAAAAACTGGCTGTGCACAAATGTGGGTCCCCTTGTTTGCTCCTTTGCTGATTTTAATGCCTGTCACTACTCAATGCTGATTACTTACAACACCAAATTGGTTGGGTTAGCTCGTTAACCCTTCAACTTCATAGACAGGTGTGTCCCATCATGAGATATAAAGGTATTTAAGGTGGTCAATTACAAGTTGTGCTTCCTTCCCTTTGACTCTCCTCTGAAGACTGACAGACAGCATGGGATCCTCAAAGCAAAGATCCTCCAAAGATCTGAAAACAAAGATTGTTCAGTCTCCTGGTTTAGGGGAAAGTCACAAAAAGCTATCTCAGAGGTTTAAACTGTCAGTTTCAACTGTAAGGAATGGAATCAGGAAATGGAAGGCCACAGGCACAGTTGCTGTTAAATCCAGCAGGTCTGGCAGGCCAAGAAAAATACAGGAGAGGCATATGCGCAGGATTGTGAGAATGGTTACAGACAACCCACAGATCACCTCCAAAGACCTGCAAGGACATCTTGCTGCAGATGGTGTATCTGTACATCGTTCTACAATTCAGTGCAATTTGCACCAAGAACATCTGTATGGCAGGGTGATGAGAAAGAAGCCCTTTCTGCACTTGCACCACAAACAGAGTCGCTTGTTGT
This sequence comes from Erpetoichthys calabaricus, assembly GCF_900747795.2. Classification (NCBI taxonomy): domain Eukaryota; kingdom Metazoa; phylum Chordata; class Cladistia; order Polypteriformes; family Polypteridae; genus Erpetoichthys; species Erpetoichthys calabaricus. Next base: position 12,999,585 of record NC_041398.2, read on the forward strand.
ATGCCAATGCTCGTTTAGACAAGCCAGATTCATTTTGGAACAAAGTGCTTTGGACCAATGAGACAAAAATTGAGTTATTTGGTCACAACCAAAAGCGCTTTGCATGGCAGAAGAAGAACACCGCATTCCAAGAAAAACACCTGCTACCTCCTATCAAATTTGGTGGAGGTTCCATCATGCTGTGGGGCTGTGTGGCTAGTTCAGGGACTGGAGCCCTTGTTAAAGTTGAGGGTCGCATGAATTCAACCCAATATCAACAAATTCTTCAGGAAAATGTTCAAGCATCAGTCACAAAGATGAAGTTAGTCAGGGGTTGATAATTCCAACAAGACAATGACCCAAACCACAGTTGGAAAACTACGAAAGTATTCATCCAGAGGGAAAAGTACAATGTTTAGGAATGGCTATCACAATCCCCTGAATTGAAGAACATAGAAAATCTATGGGATGATTTGAAGCAAGCTGTCCATGCTCGGCAGCCATCAATTTGAACTGAACTGGAGAGATTTTGTATAAAGAATGGTCAGAAATACCTCCATCCAGAATCCAGACACTCATCACAGGCTATAGGAGGACAGCGTCTAGAGGCTGTTAGATTTATAAAAGGAGGCTCAACTAAGTATTGATGTCATATCTCTGTTGGGGTGCCCACATTTATGCACCTTTCTAATTTTGTTACAATGCATATTGAATATTTTCTGCTAATCCAATAAGCTTTATGTCACTGCTGAAATACTACTGTTTCCATAAGGCATGTCATATTAAAAGGAAGTTGCTACTTTGAAAGCTCAGCCAATGAGAAACAAAAATCCAAAGAATTAAGAGGGGGTCCCAAACTTTTTCATATGACTGTATGTAAATAGAAAGCATTTCCACTCTATCCTGAAAGTGTGTTGCATTGTTCAAGCATGTAGAGTACTGCATAATGTGGCACAATTCTGGCTTGCCTCTACCTAAAGAGATGCAGTATGATGACCCTGACCCACCTAATAATCAGTGAAATCGGACAGCATTACAACTTCATTTGAATGTAATTATCAGAATGTAAAAACAGGCAATCAGATCCATTTTTTAGCTGATTAATTTAATTTGTGGTCAATATCACACAGTACAGCCCTTAGTTCATTGGCCAAACTGCGACTGTCAGCACACAGCCAGATGGTTGCCCAGCGGTGTCAGAGGTGGCGATATGTGCATAGCCAATATCTGAAGATATCCTGGACACAGCAGCACCATCACCACCTGGGGTCACGTCCTCGGCACGGTGGTCACCCTTAGTAATATTGTCTGAAACAGAATAAACAGATGGTGGATTCTGACTCACCTTTTCACAGAGAATTTGCTGTCTGACCATCTCGTTTCTATTTCTGGCACAGTGTGGTGACTTTCTGAACTTGAACTTTCAAGTGTCTCCACCACACTGTATCCCTCCAGAACTTCCTTTTGTTGCTTATACCACTGCTTAAGCCAATAGATATTATTTTTTCCTAGCTTCCACTTCACATTCGCTGAAATTCTTTTTTCCACGGGCTTTTGCCATTGTCTTTTAACAAAGCACTGAATGGAAGGGGGCTATTTGAATTGATTTGCATATTCAAAACCATTACGGACACTAAGGAGGGAGATAAAGATCTATACAAATTGGCTAGACAGAGGGAGCGAGCTGGGAAAGATGTGCAGCAGGTTAGGGTGATAAAGATGGAAACAAGCCAGGAGAGTGTGGTGAGAAGATGGAAAGAGGGCTTTGAGAGGCTGATGAATTAAGAGAACGAGAGAAAGAAGAGGTGGATGATGTGGAGATTGTGAATCAGGAAGTGCTACGGATTAGCAAGAAAGAAGTAAGGACAGCGGCTTCACAGCAGAAACAAGATATTCTTCTACTTTGAACAATGTTATTATTATTACAGCTTAAGTATCAGAAAACTACAAAACGTCTTAATGAGTGGCAGTTTATGGCAGGGGGTGGCCTAAAATCGTGACGTTGCTCGTTGTCGGATGTGGCCCCCTACACCTCGCCGGGACTGGCCGTTTGTAAAGTCCTCTCTGTGGTAAGACCAGTTGGTATCCTGGTCAGACTTTCAGCATGATTCCTACCTTGATGAGCCCTGACCCTTGAACTCCCTAACACACCCCAAAATGCTACAGCCATTATGTTTGGAAGCCATGGAAGAGGTCATAAAAAAATAAAGTTGTTGAAATACAAAATACAAAGTGCAGACCAGGATGATAACATCTCCCCACTTACATGCAGAAGATGAAGGTTGCTCCTCATCTCCTCAGAGGGTCATTTGAGCCTCCCGTCCCCACCGCACAGGGAGAAGCGTTTGCGTGGATAGACTTGGACTTGAAATCCTCTTCCTTCACCATCAGCGGGCCTTCCTCTTTCGCGACAGGCCTCTCACAATCTTCTTCTTTGACGCGGACCACCCACACGTTACAGGCCTCCTCTTTCATTTGCTCAGTCTACTCCCCCAGCTCACCGTCGTCATCCTCCTCTTCCTTGTCGTCATCGAGGTACGGTGACATCTTGTCAATGGGCTCCTCTTTCACTTTGACGATCACTTGTTCATACTCCTCTTCTTCTTCTTCCTCCTCTTCCTCTTCAAGCTCCTCCTCTGATCTGATGGTCTTCGATTCTGTTATGGCGCCAGTTCTGATGAGCCGTTTGAGTATCGAATGTGTAGCATTGGGCCTTTGATCGTCAACTTTGGTGTCCAAGGCAGGAAATGCAGATGCTGAAAGAAAAAAGAATTCAGTAAGGACCACGGAATGGAAAATGACATAAAAACGATAAAAAATGGAAATAAACGAGGTCTGCAACATCCAGAGAGAGAAACCACTGGAGCACTGAGTGGTGCCTGGTGGGCTGATGTGTGGTTTCCTTTTCTTTTTTTTTAACTCTCTGTGATTTATTTTGGGGTCAGTTATTGTTTTCATTTCTTTGTGAAAAAGTAAGTGCACCCCATGACAAGCTTTCCCTTGATTCAATTTTCACTTATACAGCATCTATAGATAAAGGTGAATGAATATAACAAACATCAGGCCACATTTACACGTTCAGGCCGTTGTTTCATTGAAATTAAACAGAAAAGCAAGAACTGTGTGTGTGTGGGTGTGTGTGTGTATGTTATCACCATGTCAAGACCCAAAAGAGCTCTCTGAGGCCTTAACAAAAAAATTGCTAGAGGCCGAGGAGTCTGAGAGAATGGACAAACTGGAAATCAACCATCCCACCGTCGAGAGATCAAAGTGCCAGTAGGAAGTTTCATCACCGGTGAGGAATCACAAATCAGAAACCACTCAGAGTTGAATAAGTAACTCCAAAAGGCACTATATAAAGTCAGGAGGTGGCTCAATCCCACCACCCTATCTCCGCAAGACATCTCCCCACCTGGGAGTGTTCACATTATTTAAAAAAAATAAAAATAAAATCACCAAATATCCCTACTGTAACTAGCCTATAATAGTGTGACTAATAAAAAGGCACTATAAAAAGTCACAGGGTGACAGGCTCAGTCCCACCACCTTCCCCTGAATGAAGTCTCATCACCTGTGAGGACTCATTTTGCAAAATAAATAAATAAATAGAATAAAATCACCAAATATCCCTATCCATATTACTAACCAAGAATGTTAAACCGGATGGACGCAGGGACATCCGGCCATGGGCCGTGGACGCAAAAGACGTACTGCGCAGGCGCCCCAAGAAATGAAGCGCCGCGACCACAGAAAAAAGGAGTCAGCACAGAAAAACGGAGTCAAACGCCGGCGACGCACACAGCGCCGCACGAAATCCATTGCACACGAAACTAGCACACAAAAAAAAGAAGCCGCTCGCGCCCCACAAATCCCACACCCACCTCCAAGCACCCTCCCCCCCCTACAAGCAACGGACGGGACACACACAAAGAGGAGGATTCAACAAGTCCTTGGCACACAAAAAAAAAAGAAGCCGCTCGCACCCCACCAATCCCACCACCCCCTCCAAGCAACATCCCCCCCCCCCTCCTCAGACGCCGGAAAAGCACACAGCGCCGCACGAATCCCATTGCACACAAAACGGGATGCACACAAAGAGGAGGATTCAACAAGCTCCTAGCACACCAAAAAAAAGAAGCCGTAACCGCCACACAAAGCCCATTAGACATGAAACGGGACAGACTACGGACATGGCACACGAAACGTTCACAAAGACGACGATTCAGACCCACAAACACACTAACATCAATAAGAAGTGACACCCAAAGCCCCATTTCTGAAGGAACCGTCCGTATTAAACATACGTCATCTCAACACCTTCACACTATGCATCATAGGTGGATCTCCTTACACTGAAGCACTATTAACCGTTCAACTGCAGAAAAGTCTCCATATTAACAGTGAGTGTGATCCTCCTTATTACTTATCCATATTTCGCACGCTGAAGAACAAACAAGTCATGAATACACGATCACAGGTACAAAACGATACGGCTCGGATAACGGGACCAAACACACGAACCCGCATGAAAAAACAAAATACACGGCAGTGCATACAACGCACTTCTGAACCTCCGGAAGAAAAAATGTCTCGGCTCCAAAAACGCAAAGCTCAACTACCACATTAACAGAAACCAGCGCATATGGACAGACACAATGAACGTACACGCATACAGCACACGTCTCAAAGTGCTGCATCGAAACAGGCACGGATTTAAAACGAAACACCTCCCGTCTCAGACATACGTAAACGGCAGCGAAGGGACAAAATAAATAAACGCAGACGTCTACACCGCGCATCTGGAATGCCGAAAAACAAGCAGGCAAGGCTCCAAAAAGAGAAAGCTCAACTGACCGACATACAAAAACGAGCAACACTCAATACAAACAATGCACGCAGTAGACTACAGCGGGCTTCTCACACAGCACAGGCAAATCGATTACAGCTCCAAAACAACACGTCCCAAATACTACACATACAACAACGCGCCTCTCAAACGGCACAAGCAAAAGATACACGTCACGGACATCAATGACAGACACCTGCTAAACACTTGCGCCAGTTAGCTGACAACGCGTTCAATAATGAGTCCACTATTCAGGAAAATTCATTGAGATTAATGAATGTCATTTGCAATCACTGTCATTCACTTAACTTCCCTGAAGAAACAACTGACAATACAAGTAATGAATTTACACGTTGTTGTCAAAAGGGTCAGATTAGACTGCCTCCTTTACATTCATATCCTGAATATCTACAGAAGCTTCTAACTAACGATGTACCTGAAAGTGAAAACTTTATCAACTGCATTAGTTCCTGCAAATCGGTATCCACTATGAACATTAACGGTGGCACTGCACATGACATCCGTCTTGCAAAACTGTTAATTATTGATGAATGTACAATGGCATCCAGTCACTTACTCAACACCATTCATAAACTTCTACAAACGTTGATGAATAATAATATTCCCTTTGGAGGAAAGGTACTTTTATTAGGAGGAGATTTTAGACAGTGCTTAGCTATTCTTACACATGCCATGCGCTCAGCTATTGTTCAGTGCACCTTAAAATACGCAGACAATTGGCATTGCTTTCAAAAGATACAGTTAGTACAAAACATGCGATGTCCAGATCCAGATCATAACAATTGGTTATTACATCTGGGAGATGGTACACTCACCAATACAGATAGACTTCTCCCAGATATTATTACAATTCCTCAAGCCTTTATCTGCGACGACTTAATTACAGAGATATTTGGAACAGCAATCTCATTAGACCAAATGCCCCTTTTAACACAACGCACTATATTATGTCCAAACAATATTAATGTAGAAAACATAAATACCCAAGTCATTGCATTACTTCCTGGAGAGACACAACTCTTTCTAAGCTCTGACAAACTTGACTCTGATCACGACGATGACCATCTTCATTGACCTTACAAGTTCTGACCTGAAATTACCTTTTACACTTAAAAGGCGTGTACAAACAAATTTTCCAATAACCCTTTACACTGTGCCACACACTTTATTGTTTGCTTTCTATTTGCATCATCTACACCTTCACACTATTCTATATCTCATTCATACATCACGCTCTTTGTCATTCCCAACACCAGGGGTTGGCGAGCGAAGCGAGCAGGGGGCGGAGCCCCCTAGTTGTAAGTATAACTAGCCTATAATGGTGTTACATTAATCCCCCGCACTATTGCGGTTCAGCTATCGCGCCCCCACTATATTGTGGAAAAATTCAATAAGTCCATCCTACCTGTAGTGTACTTTGTAGCCAATTCATAACAAAGTTCGGTTTTCAGCAGACAAAGAGTTTTGTGTTACAGCACACAGATGATTTTTTACAAAGCCCTTTATTGGCTGAAAGAGGATACTCAACCAATCAGAGTGGATTTTATTCTCTTGGACTCTGATTAGCTGCTGCTAACGTGATGTAATCTTGTAAGAACAGCGAGTGCGGGTCCCGACGAATCGCGTATTGCGTACCTTGTTTGTGGTCCGACTTTTGTGAGCAAACTTTTGTGAGCTTTTCATTTGTTTTAAGCCCTACGATGGATGCCAAGTATCCTGAATCTTGTAAGCCTTCTGGTAGCAGTGAGCCTAAGCACCAGAGGAAGACCTTGACCATACAGGAGAAGGTCAAACTCCTGGATATGCGTCAGGAAGGAAGGCGATACGCAGATGTTGCTCGTCATTACGGCTTCAATGAATTGACGATACGCTACATCAAGAAGGATGATGTGAATATAAGAGCCAGCACATCACTTTCCTTTAGTCAAACAGCAAAAATGGTGGCAACTCCTCAGTATAAAGCCATCGTTAAAATGGCATCTTCATTGGCTCTTTGGATCAATAACTGCAGAAAATTCATTTGGACACAAACATCATTAGAGAGAAAGCCAGACAGCTCTATGCTATGTTTGCTAAAGGAGGTTACGACCATGCTGATGACCCCGATGCTTCCAAAGATCCTCATGAAGGACCATCGACAATGAAATCTGCAGCCAAACCTACTGAAATTAATGCCAGCAAGGGGTGGTTCAACAGATTCCAGAAACACTTTAATCTGAAGAACGTTTCCCTGTATGGTGAGGCTGCATCAGCAGATAAAGCAGCCGCCGAGGAATACACGAGGGTGACATTCAAGGTAATCATCAAGGAGGGAGGTTACAAGACAGAACAAGTGTTTAACATGGATGAAACTGGCTTGTTTTGGAAGAGGATGCCTTCTCGTACCTTCATCATGTATGACGAAGACTGAGCCCCTAGAATCAAAGCACACAAAGACAGATTGACTGTGAAAATGCGTGACAATGCTGCTGGCCACATGATAAAGCCAGAGGTAATTTATAAGGCCCTGAAGAACAAGAACAAGCACCTGCTGACAGTTTATTGGATGAACTAGCAAATACCCGCGCTTCGCAGCGGAGAAGTAGTGTGTTAAAGAGGTTATGAAAAAGTAAAGGAAGCATTTTAAAAATAACGTAACATGATTGTCAATGTAATTGTGTTGTCATTGTTATGAGTGTTGCTGTCATATATATATACATATACACATATACACAGACATATACACACATATACAGATATTATATATACATATACACATATATTTTTTATATATAGATTTTTTATATATATATATATATATATATATATATATATATAATATATATATAATATATATATATATATATACATATATACACATATATTTTTTATATATAGATTTTTAATATATATATATATATATATATATATACACATATATATATACATACATACATACATACATACATACATACATACATATACACACATAGATGCACTTACAATAACATAGAAATCAATATAAACAACATTAACATCATTATCATATGAGAATATGAAGTAATATATAAGAAGCACATTTCATATAAATATAAATTATTAAACAGTAAAATCTTCTTCTAATTTGCTACCGTGGCTTTTCGTTGGTCTGTCCAGGATTTTAAATCAGCTGTAGCTTGCAAACCGTTTCACCTATTGACTTGAAATCTGGTACACATATAATACGTCACGTCTGCTATCCGCTTTATGGGTGATGATTGTATTACTCTTTTTATGTTTATTTTATTTTAGAATCAACTCCTATCTGGGCACACCAGGGCGGCCGGGGCAGATGCGTATGGTGTATTCACTCCATGTTATCGTGCATTGCGCTGTCAGTGGTATTTTGATAAAAGAATTAGAACAATATATAAGAAGCGTATAAATTATTAAACAGTAAAACATTAACATTTAAGAAGTAAAGTTACATTAAGTACTACTGCAGTGCCTTCGGTATACCTCATTTTTGTTGCCCATTACATGCTTAAATGTATACATTTTTTGGTGTACCTACCCGAGAACACGCGACATATAACCGATCGTGGGAGAAGCATGGATTTTAAACACGCGTTGAGTTCATCTGCTGGTCTCCCTCGTGGAATAACTGGTAATGTTTGAGTAAAATACAGCGAGTAAAACGACATTACCTCCTTTTTTTTTTTTTACGATCTCTGAGATCTTGCTTTTTTCGGTTCAAGGCTTCATAAGCTCTTTTATGTGCCATGGTGTACTTAATAAGTACTCATCTTTGAATGTTGCAAGACTTTCGCCTTTTATGTAGATCGGGGAAATTACATTAATTGCATTCCTAGTCTGAATCACAATCTGATTGTATGGGTGCTTACCTGGCACTGTAGGGTTGCCACCCGTCCTTTAAAATACGAATCGTGCCGCGTTTGAGAATGAAATTGCGAGTCCCGTTTTGAATCAATACTGGACGGGATTTATCCCGTATTTTTTTTATCATTTTTTTTTTAAAGCAGCGTGTCATGCAAATCATCCCACACGCATTTTATGAAGATACCTCCTTTCGTACTTTTGATTGGGTAATACTTGATGTCATCGTTAGTTTGATTGGTCTTTTTAACTGTCCAGTGAGGAGGGCGTGTCTTTTAAGTAGAGTCTGGAAAGTGTTGGCACTGAGATGTGGCGTGAGCGCCATAGTTGAAGCCCCTAACGTTGCGGTCAGCAAGTCGGCTAACATCCGCCATGTGCCGTCTTTCAGTTGCGAGAAGCAGATCATAGAATGGTTGAAACTGTTGCCCCTAACGTTGCGCCACGGCGTGTGGTTCGTTTATACCTCGTGTCTTCTCATTAAACTTTTATCTCGCGAATATGTTATTGCAATCCGCAGCGGGAGCGTTTCTATAAACTTAATTTAAACTTACGTTTTACACCGTGCTTTGTTTCCCTAATGAACATGCTTGTATGCTTCACTCGCTCTGTTCTCAATTGTTTAATTAATTTTTTGCTCTTTGCTGTTTCCGGCTCTCCTCCATTTCCCCCTACTTCGTTCTTTTATCTCGCGAATATGTTATTGCAATCCTTAATGGGAGCGTTTCAATAAACTGATTGAAAATAGTTTTGCATTTACCTTTTTAGTAAAAGGCGAGCTTTTAAGCCTGAGAAATCACCCCGTAAATGCACACGTTTAATTGCACATGTGTTAATATGTATGGTTACACAGTATTAAAAGACAGTGAACAACGTCAGTTACCTTAGTTCCCGCGTTTGATAAAAGGTGAGCTTTTAAGCCTGACAAATCACCCCGTAAATGCACACGTTTAATTGCACATGTGTTAATATGTATGCTTACACAGTATTAAAAGACAGTCAAAAATTAACGTCATTTACCTTCGTTCCCGCGTGTGTCTCGTGCTGTAAATCTCTTCCTTGTTTTTAGTTCACGTGATTACGTAGGAGGCGTGATGACGCGATACGTGACTCCGCCTCCTCCATTACAGTGTATGGACAAAAAATATGTTCCAGTTATGACCATTACGCTTTGAATTTCGAAATGAAACCTGCCTAACTTTTGTAAGTAAGCTGTAAGGAATGGGCCTGCCAAATTTCAGCCTTCCACCTACACGGGAAGTTGGAGAATTAGTGATGAGTCAGTCAGTCAGTGAGTGAGTGAGTCAGTCAGTCAGTCAGTGAGGACTTTGCCTTTTATTATTATAGATAACTCGAAGGCTTGGATTACAAAATCCCTCGATAGATAGATAGATAGATAGATAGATAGATAGATAGATAGATAGATAGATAGATAGATAGATAGATAGATAGATAGATAGATAGATAGATAGATAGATAGATAGATATAGATAGATAGATAGATAGATAGATAGATAGATAGATAGATAGATAGATAGATAGATAGATAGATAGATAGATTCATTCCAGCAGTGAAAGTGTACCTCACTGATCTTGGCCTCGACTTCAAGGTGCTGTTGCTGATGGACAACGCAGGAGGCCACACATTGGATTTATTTTATGAAGGCGTGCAGGTAGAATTCCTCCCGTCAAACACAACATTGCTGATTCAGCTTATGGATCAAAGCATCATACGTGTATTCAAGGCTCTGCACACGTGCAACACCCTACGCCACCTCGTTGAGGCAATGGATTCTGATGAAAACTTCACACTGAAGGCATACTGGCATCAGTATACGATTGCAACGTGTCTCCAAAATTTCCAAATTGCGCTGAGAAATCTGAAGAAGGAAACTTTAAATGACTGTTGGAAAAATGTGTGGCCAGAATGTGTCCACGACTACAAAGGTTTCTCTCCTGACGAAATTCATGATTCAGCAGTGGACAAGGAAGTCAAGCTGGCTAAGTTGCTAGGAGGAGAAGACTTCAATGACATGACGCACGATGACGTTAATGACCTCATCGATAAACACTGAGATCCTCTAACAGATGAGGATGTGTGAGGAGTGAGGAAGAAGTGGGTCCAGGGAAAGGAAGAAGACGAAGAGGCCTATCACTTGAACGGCTGGCAGTTAGTTGTTAGAACAGCCAAACAACTGCAGGCAATGATAGACAATTGGGGATCCACAATGCTTCGAGCGTTGCAGTTTCACAACGCAATTGATTCAGCCATTGAAGTCTATAAAATACTCCCTCGCCCAGAAGAACCAACACCAGCAACTGCCTATAACGAAGTTCCTTACCCCAAGAAACAAGAAGACATGCCTACGCCTTCAGGCAGAAGTTGCCATCCAGCAGCAGAGGGATACCCTCCTAAACCACCTGAAGGTGAGCCTTCAGAAGAGCTGTACATTGCTGTAGATAATCATTTTATCATTCAGTTTATGGAGTGTATAGTCACTGGTGAGGGACCCATACTGAACTTAAAATGTTTTTAATTTTTACATATTCCATTACGTATTGTCACAAACTCAACACAGAGTCATAGAAAGGTTTGGGGGGGGCAGCCACCCGTGTAATTGATTTCCTTAGCTGCAAAATAAGTCGTTTTTTAAATGAATACTGCACTGATGTGCACACAACGAGTCCAACACAGAACTGAGGAAATAGGGAAAAGGTGCAGGTTATTAAAGGGAAAGACAGGAAGTGAGATCATAGGGATCGGGCTCATGGTCTTCAGCCATTGGTTCAATCCCGGATGTGACATCACAGGGGCCTGAGCCGACAAGGTCTTCTTCCATCGGCTCGGTCCCGGAAGTGACGTCTAGAGAGCCAGGTGGAATCTCTCGTGAATGGTCTACAGGAAAGGGAGAAAAAGAGTCAGTGCAACTCTGCCACATCCCCGGCATGCCTGGAACTGCCCTGACTCAAGCCCTTTAGCTGCCTCCCATGAGCACGTGTGTGACAGTATACAAAGAGAGAGAGAGATGTGTATAAAGTATATACATTACTTATTATTATAATGATGAATGATGATGATTATGTTACTCATATCATTAGCCGTGGTCTTTCTATATTTTCACCTATCACGGGTGGGGTCTGGAACGTAACTTCCATGATAGGCAGAGGGAGCACTGTACCATTAAAAAGGCACTATACAAAGTCACAGGGTGGACAGGCTCAGTCCCACCATGCACCTGTGAGGACTCAAATAAATAAATAAATAAATAAATAAAATAAAATCAACAAATGTGCAGTATTGTAAGTATAACTAGGCCTAGTAATGGGGTTCACAATGAAAGGCACTATATAAAGGTCAAAGGCCTATAGGCTCAACCCCACACACCTGCCCCCTGAATGAATCCTCATCACCTGTGAGCGCTCACTTTATAGAAATCAGGAAATATCTGTATTGAAAGAATTTAATGAGCCCTGCATTACATTGCTGATGAAAGGGCGCTATATATAAAATCACAGAGTGACAAGCTCAATCCACCACTGTCTGTTTCAATGAAGAGTCATCATCTGTGAATGCTCACGATCTTGAAACGGTCCTTATTGTAAAACTAACACCACCCTGAATTGTGTGCACGATGAAAAGGCGCTATATGAAAAGGTCACCAGGTGACAGTGTTCATATTCTCCAACTGTCTGCTTCTATGAACTCTCATCGAACACCTCACAATCTGGAAACAGACTGTAGATAAAACACGTTCTGAAATGTCCGCAAGGCTCTTTGGCTGAAAGTGGAGTGAATTGAAGGTGCAGGGGGGATCCACAATTCCAAGAGCTCTCCAATAAAACAGACCTCTTTGGGGAGGGGGGGGTGAGAAGGTCCACATATAAAGCACATATGGTGTTTTTACTAACCACCTGAGATGTGGGAGAAACTCTGATGGTCAGATGAGACCAAAGTAGAAATTTCTGGCCAGACTTTAAAGAGGAATGAATGTGTGGCACCACCAACTACACACTCATTCTGGCCGTGGCCTCAAGAAACACCAGAGCTACAGATAAATACGTGGGAGACAAATAGATAGATAGATAGTAGATGTTAGATAGATAGATAGATAGATAGATAGATAGATCGTTAGATAGATAGATGATAGATAGATAGAAGATAGATAGATAGATAGATAGATAGATATAGATAGATTATGAGTAGATAGATAGAGTAAGATAGATAGATGATTTGTCATACCAGTGGATTTGGCTTTCCTCGGATCATCACTTGACCATCCTTGTCACGGTGGTCAACCTTAGTAATATGTCTGTAAACAGAATAAACAGATGGTGGACTCTGACTCGCCTTTTCACAGCGAATTTGATGTCTGACCATCTCGTTTTTATTTCAGGCACAGTGTGGTGACTTTCTGAACTTGACGTTTCGAGTGTCTCCACCACACTGTATCCCTCCAGAACTTCTTTTGGTTGCTTATACCACTACTTAAGCCAATAGATATTATGTTTTTTCCTTGCTTCCACTTCGCATTCGCTGAAATTCTTTTTCTACGGCGTTTTGCCATTGTCTTTTAACAAAGAACTGAATGGAATGGGGGCTATTTGAATTGATTTGCATATTCAAAACCATTACGGACACTATGGAGGGAGATAAAGATCTATACAAATTGGGCTAGACAGAGGGAGCAAGCTGGGAAAGATGTGCAGCAGGTTAGGCTGATAAAGATGGAAACAAGCCAGGAGAGTGTGGTGAGAAGATGGAAAGAGGACTTTGAGAGGCTGATGAATGAAGAGAACGAGAGAAAGAAGAGGTTGGATGATGTGGAGATTGTGAATCAGGAAGTGCAACGGATTAGCAAGGAAGAAGTAAGGACAGCGGCTTCACAGCAGAGACAAAATATTCTACTTTGAACAATGTTATTATTATTACAGCTTAAGTATCAGAAAACTACAAAATGTCTTATTGAGTGGCAGTTTAAGACAGGGGGTGGCGTAAAATCATGACATTGCTCATTGTCAGACGTGGCCCCCTACACCTGGTGGGGACTGGCTGTTTGTAAATACTTCTCTGTGGTAAGACCAGTTGGTATCCTGGTCAGACTTTCAGCATGATTCCTACCTTAATGAGACCTGACACATGAACTCCCTAACACACCCCAAAATGCTACCGCCATTATGTTTGGAAGTCATGGAGGAGGTCATAAAAAAATAAGTCGTTGAAAAGTACAAAATACAAAGTGCAGACCAGGGGGTATTTTCCGTACGTCGCTTAAATCATCCGAGATCGATGCCTCATCTTGGATGAGTTAATGCCGTTTTTCAAACATACAGCCATGTAGTAGATTAGTGTAGCTGGATCTAATCGTCCAAGATGAATGCATGTGCCCACGCTGATTGCTAAGCCCATATATATCGAGTCTAGAAAACATGATCAGCAAGTCTTTGATAGGCTGTAACAAAATGACAAAAGAACGGGCGCAATTTTTTTTTTCAACACAAGCGGAGCAAGACCTTTCATGAAGAATTTCAAGATTTGATTTGCACAAGGGGTAACACTGCAAAAGCAGCCCAAACCAGAAAAGACGGCTGGCAAAAGAGTGGCCGACAAATGAAATGCGTGTGCATTGTACTTACTGAATGCAGCGTTTCATTTCCTTATGTGTCAGATTAATTATTATTTAATATGTCGTAATTCCAGATCAAACGTGAGCACAAGGAGAACAGTGAACATGTTAAAGTGAAGTACAAGAATATACTTCAAACTGGTAAATATTGGTATACAGTAATCCCTCGCTACTTCGCCGGTTCACTTTTCGCGAATTCACGACTTCGCGGATTTTATATATAAGCATATCTTAAATATAGAAAGCGGATTTTTCGCTGCTTCGCTGGGTTTCTGCAGACAATGGGCCTTTTTACTTCTGGTATTTGCTTCCTCAGTTGGTTTTGCCAAGTTGATTTCATACAAGAGATGCTATTGGCGGATGGCTGAGAAGCTACCCAATCAGAGCACGCAGTTAAGTTCCTGTGTGCTGCTGATTGGTCTCAGCGATGGAGTGCTCGCATTAACCAGGAAGTCTCATCTCACTTATTCAGCATTAACTTGCTCTTGCTACTGCATTCATGGGGATCATCACCTTCATCAACATCATTTTTACTGCACAGCATATTCATCACCATCATCACGTCATATATAGCTACGTGTACTTCGCTATACAGTAAGTGTAAACTTTTCTACCGATTTCATATAGCTTAGCAGTTGTCCCTGTTTATTAATAGGAGTAAAGGGCGGGTTGTAAATATACAGGAGGGTTTAAAAATGTCCAAATACACGTTAAATAATAAAATAAATATGGTGTCCCTACTTCGCGGAAATTCATTTATCAGCGGTCGGCCTTGGAACCTATCTCCCGCAATAAGTGAGGGATTACTGTATAACTATTTGAAGAATTGATGACATAAATAATCATATATAATGTAAAGAACATTAATTTTAAAGCTAATAAGAAGGCAGACAAGCAAAAAACAGGTGGAGGACCACGAGGTCCAGACCTAACCCCTGCAGAAGAGTTGGCTCTCCAGCAAAATGCCCATCGCCCTGTTTCTGAGGGCATTCCAGGGGGAAGCTCCTCCTCAGAACCAGTGGGCAGATGCAGTGGTCACTTCATTTCAGGTAAAGATGGTCATTGCATATATTTGTCAATGTGTGCCACAGGTATGTTCCATATAGCCCTCTTTTTTGTTCGGCTCAGTTGCAGGGAATGTCATATCCCTAGAATCTGTGTCTGGACAAACGAGATATTGACAAAGGCAAATAATTTGATGAAGACACTGTGTCTGATTATTCACAGGAGGAGAGGTACATTTTCCAAATAATGTTTGATCAAACTCCACTCTGATCAGTCCCATGTGCCCCAATCACATTTGGAAACCCTGGGTAATGAGAATGTTAGGCTGATTGTGAGATTTTTTATGTAATACTTGGCAATGGCATGAAACACCTATTTTATTGTCTGCACACGCAGGTGTCCAGGAAACACATGAAAACCTGAAGGAAATGTTTCAGAGCCAAACAGACTTTACAAATTGCCTGGCAAACTGCACTTTTGATAGATGTTACGCATCTCTACAGAATATAAAAAAAGTGCCGCTTGCAAGAAACCTCAAAGCAATGCATACTGTCTGGTGTGGGTGAGAGCCCGACTTCGCCGAGTTTGACTTTGAATATACGGAGCTAATAAATCTTAGACGTTACAATATTCCTCCTCGGCTAAAGCGGTATCTTTCGTACAGAAGTTCCTCCAGGGAGCAATAAAGGATCTTGCCGATCGCGGCAAAACTCTCTTTATATGAAATTCTCTTCGTATAATTTGCGCTACCTATATCAATTGGTCACTCATTCATGAACGGCGAAGCCATGACTGGATGACTTCCAGGCCATCACTGATCACGTGTGTAATCTAATCCTTGTTTACGCAGAACTAACCTGCTCCGAGTAGGTTTGAGGATTTGGATGTGTTGCTATGACAACACTTCCAGCAAGAGTTTCGAAAAACCGACAGATCCAGGATCAGGCCAAATCATCAACAATACATCCGGCTAAGCGAGTAATCCACATACGAAAAATACCCCCAGGACAATAATATCTCCCGACATATACATGCAGAAGATGAAGATTGCTCCTCCCGTCTCCTCAGAGGGTCATTTGAGCCACCATCCCCACCACACCGGAAGAAGCGTTTTCATGGCTAGAACTTGGACTTGAAATCCTCTTCCTTCACCATCAGCGGGCGCTTCCTCTTTCGCGACAGGCCTCTCACAATCTTCTTCTTTGACGCGGACCACCCACACGTTACAGGCATCCTCTTTCATTTGCTCAGGCTCCTCCCCCAGCTCACCGACATCATCCTCCTCTTCCTTGTCATCATCGAGGTACAGTGACATTTTGTCAATGGGATCCTCTTTCACTTTGACGATCAGTTGTTCATACTCCTCTTCCTTCTTCCTCCTCCTGTTCCTCTTCAAGCTCTTCCTCTTTCGACGATCAGTGAAATCTGATCCATGGTGTTCGATTCTGTATGGTGGCACTTCTGATGAGCCGTTTGAGTATCGAAGTGTGTAGCGTTGAGCCCGTTGATTGGCAACTTTGGTGTCCAAGGCAGGAAATGCGGATGCTGAAAGAAAAGAAGAATTAAGTAAGGACCACGGCACAGAAAACGACAAAAAAAAAAAAAGGAATAAAAATGGAAATAAACGAGGTCTGCAACATCCAGAGAGGAGAAATCACTGGAGCACTTAGTGGTGCTTGGTGAGCTGATGTGTGGTTAATTTTTCATTTTTTTTAACTATGTGATTTATTTTGGGGTTGGTTATTTTTTCATTTCTTTGTGAAAAAGTTAGTGCACCCCATGTTTAAACCTAAGTGGACACGTGAAGATTCAATCTTCACTTATACAGCATCTATAGATAAAGATGAACGAATGTAACAAACATCAGGCCACATTTACACATTCAGGCCATTGTATCATTGAAATTAAACAGAAAAGCAAGATTCACGCGTGGGTCAGGTGAACAGCAAGACCTCAAATCTGAATCAGCTACAGAACATCACTAGAGGGGATCTCGCCTGACCCTGTCCTGATATTTAAACTAACACAGGCCTTAAGTTTGGACTGAAGTGTGGTGTGTGTGTGTTATCACCACGTCAAGACCCAAAAGAGCTCTCTGAGGCCTTAACAAAAAAAGTGTTAGAGCCCGAGGAGTCTGAGAGAATGGACTAACTGGAAATCAACCATCCCATCGTTGAGAGATCAAAGTGTCATCACCGGTGAGGAATCACACAGAAGAAACCACTCAGAGTTGAATAAGTAACTCTAAAATGCACTATATAAAGTCATGAGGTGGCTCAATCCCACCCCCTATCTCTGTAAGACGTCTCCCCACCTGGGAGTGTTCACATTATTTAAAAAATTAAAAATAGAATCACCAAATATCCCTACTGTAAGTATAACTAGCCTATAATAGTGTTACCAACAAAAAGGCACTATACAAAGTCACAGGGTGACAGGCTCAGTCCCACCACCTTCCCCCTGAATGAAGTCTCATCACCTGTGAGGAATCATATTGTAAAATAAATAAATAAATAAATAAATAAATAAATAAATCACCAAATATCCCAATTGTAAGTATATAACTAGCCAATAATAGTGTTAATTAATCCCCCGCTCTATCGCGGTTCAGCTATCGCACCCCACTATATCGCGGAAAAATTCAATAAGTCCATCCTACCTGTAGTGTACTTTGTAGCCAATTCATAACAAAGCATTCGGTTTTCAGCAGACAAAGAGTTTCGTGTTACAGCACCAGATGATTTCTTACAAAGCCCTTTATTGGCTGAAAGAGGAGACTCAACCAATCAAAGTGGATTTTATTCTCTTGGGCTCTGATTAGCTGCTGCTAACGTGGTGTAATCTTGTAAGAACAGCGAGTGTGGGGTCCCCGACGAATCGTGTATTGCGTACCTTGTTTGTGGTCCGACTTTTGTGAGCAAACTTTTGTGAGCTTTTCATTTGTTTTAAGCCCTACGATGGCGAGTAGCAGTAGCAGTGAGCCTAAGTGCCAGAGGAAGACCTTGACCATACAGGAGAAGGTCAAACTCCTGGATATGCTTCAGAAGGAAAGCACTACGCGGATGTTGCTCGTCATTACGGCTTCAATGAATTGATGGTACGCTACATAAAGAAGGATTAAATGAATATAAGAGCCAGCGCATCGCTTTCTTTTAGTCAAACAGCAAAAAGGGTGGCAACTCCTCGGTGTAAAGCCATCGTTAAAATGGCTTCTTCATTGGCTCTTTGGATCAATAGCTGCAGAAAATTCCTTTGGACACAAACATCATTAGAGAGAAGCCCAGACAGCTCTATGCCATTGTTTGCTAAAGGAGGTGACGACCATGCTGATGACCCCGATGCTTCTGAAGATCCTCGAGAAGGACAATTGACAATGAAATCTGCACGCATATCTACTGGATTTAATGCCAGCAAAAATCTGCAGGGGTTCTGAGACCATGAGACCACCCAGCCCCCTCTAGGCATTCTACCTAACATCAATGACCTCAATCAGTCCTCATGGTATTCAGGGTTCTCATGGAAGGGACTTGATGATGACGGTCATGTGGACTTCTGGCCTTTAATCCATCAATGTAATGACATCACGGTGCTTTGATCAGGTGGTGGTGGTGCAGGTCGCCACCACAGAAAACCGGAAAAAAGAACAGAAGACGGGTTAGTACGGATTGTGGAGCCACCATAAATAATAATGATAATTAATTGGAACATAAAGAGCATCAGGATTTAACTAAGATGAGGTGCATAACAGCAGAATTCCGCCTCACCACTTATTTTAGTTTAGCTCTTGGAATTCTAAGCAGACCCTCATTTGAAGATCTAAGGTTACGATTTGGAGTGTAGATGTCAGACATTCTGAAATATAAGATAGAGCAGATGTATTTAAGGCTTTATAAACCATAAGCAGTATTTTAAAGTCAATTCTGAATGACACTGGTAACCAGTGTAGTGACATCAGAACTGGGGTGATGTGCTCGGACTTTCTTTTCCTAGTTAAGAATCTAGCAGCTCCATTCTGCACTCGTAATTGATTGATGTCTTTTTGTGGTGGTCCTGAGAGGAGTGCGTTACAGTAATCTAGTCGACTGAAAACAAAAAGCATGAACTCACTTCTCAGCATCTTTCAATGATATAAGAGGTCTAACTTTTGTTATATTTCTTAAGTGAAAAAATGCTGTCCTAGTAATCTGAT